>NC_133897.1:119225551-119228051 GCF_964199755.1 Larus michahellis
GGATTCCCTATTGTATAAAAAGTATGCCAGTCTTTGACTGCCAAAATCAATTAGTCACATTCATTATGCCTCTATTTATTAATGCTGTACACTTTATAATGCATTTGTTGCTGAACAAAGAAAGTTATAAAATATCAAATATGTGTTATGATTGTAATTATAGCAAAAGAAGTAATGATCTCTTTTAGTTGCTAACTGGTTACAAAGCTCCTGTAAAGATTACATTAGTGGTGACAGATTTATGATCTTTTCCAAGATGTAATCCTTTCTAGCTCACATTTTTCAACAGAAGAACTATGTGATTGGTTACAGGTTATTGGCTTCAATAGTTATATTCAGCAGAGATTATTGTGCTTCTGCCTCCCATAATCCAAACACACAATGTAATCTTAACAGATGCAATTTTAATCTGTATTGCACTATTATAATAAAATGGGGCACCATAAGGCTTTTTACCAATATGGGGTTCAGTGTTAATTCAATGATGTTAAGAACGACCGACTAGTATTAAAATCCAGCAAATAATTAAACCTAATGTGAAAATGAAGGAAGAACAACATTGGCATTCTTGCAATGGTGGGTTTTGATGGCATTTACTATCAAGCTGTTACACCTTAACTTAGAAAAAAATTAATTCTAGCCATCAATATCATACAGCTAACAATTTTTCTGAATTCTGCACAGCAGCAATTGAAACCTACATTATGTTTTACCTTTCTCTCATAGATGCTGCTGCATCCCACGGTTTAAAAAGAAGCAAGATTTTTAAAAAATATATTATTAATATAAAGCAGCAAAAATATGCTGACATATACGGAAAAATGAAAGGCCAGGTGCAAAACTTATGAAGGCTCCATATTTTTACCATAAACAGAGCATGTACGAAATGCACTATGTTTCCTAACCTTGGCTCCCACTGTATAGCTAGTGGCGGTACCCCAGTACTCCCTTCTTTTCCAAAAATCTGTCCAACTCCCTCTGCTTATTTCCACTGCTGACTTTGGCAGAATGCTCCATATTCCATCCACCCTTTTTTATGAAAAAACAGTCTCTCTTAAACTGTTTGTCTGCTGTAGCCCAGTCACAGCCTCAGTCATGAACCCTTTGTTTTCAAATTAGTTGCTACTTCAAAAAGCTGACTGACATCAAACCGATTTCCTTTTAGGAATATAATCCATCTCTCTTAAATCCCCACTCAGACTTTTTTCCATAAGCTAAATAGGTCTCATTTTTCTGTCTTCACATTCTATTTTTTAAGAATGAAAAAATATCTTTTTACCAAATGTTCCTTTAAACTTTTTTTTTTTGGATTTTTTTTTTGCATTCAGTGCTCTACTATCCTTTACCCCACTTTGTATGCTCGTAGGAGATGTTTCATAATACGGTTACAAGCCCTCTTTTTTACCGGCTGGACCTTGGCAGTGTGACTCTCTCTGCTCAATGAATGCTGCCACATGAGGTTCTCCCACTCTGGGCCTTGATCTTGCAAGTTGTTACACACGCTGCTAAACCCCTGTGCCCGCACGTGTAGTTTTAGAAACAGAAGTTTTCGGCAGCTTCAAGGCACAGGGTCTTGGGCCAAGGTATTTTATATTTCTGCTGCACTAATGACCTATCCGAGAACCCAGTGGGGCCAGTCATACAAAGTGATGGAAAAGAACTAAGGCCCTGTGAAACACTGCTGTGCTGTGCTACCTGCTGGATGTGTTTGTTACAGTAGGCAACTGGGGCAAAAAGGGGTTAATGATACAGACTAGGACATTACTGATTTCTTTTTTTTTTTCCCTAGGATTAACTTCTGGAAAAATGGAGACAAATGGAGACAGTGAACCTAGCCAAATGAGAGTGGAAAAGACATGAAGGAGAGAAAGAAAAGAGTAAGGAATAAGGACAAAGTCGTGAAAACAGAGTGAGCACAAGACTGACCTTTTGGTCAGCACAAGCAAACTGCTTTACATCTTCTGATTTCTTTAATGCATTCTTTGCCCAAATCAATCTTTAATCTATTTATATAACTCCCTCCTTACCATAAATTTACTATTTGCAGGCCAATCTGTTGTAGGATACTGTCAGTAAAAAAAATCCTGAAAACCAGGCAGAATATGTTCATTTTCTTTTCGACATCTATAAGGAATATCCATCACCTAAGACTGTAAACAATTTTGCTGAGATTAGCCTGCACAACCCCAAATATTTCATTGCCGTAGCTTGTTGAAGCAACCTAGACACACCCCCCCACAATAAGTATTACCTTTAAAAACCTCCTGAGCAAATTTAAGCTGAACCAGGAGCAGCCCATCCACACTGCTACCTTTCTAGAATTAATCCCCCCAAAGCCTTCAGCAAACAGTATGAATAAATAAATAAATAAATAAATACATTCTAATGTATTTTGTGTTTTAGTATCAATGAGTCTTTGTGACAGACACTCAACCTCCAAGATCAGCACAGGCTGCTAGGCTCAGCAAATTATATTCTGGCCTTTCACCTCTGCTCACTC
>NC_133897.1:119233051-119315551 GCF_964199755.1 Larus michahellis
CTCTTCCAAGACCTAATGAAGCAGCAATTACATCTGAAAAGGGAGCCAAGCCAAGAATTCTACCATTCCAATAGCTCTCCTTTGAACATCATGCTACAATATCTAATCTGCTCAGTTTTGAGTTTACACATACAATAAATCTCTGAGCTTTTGGATTTGTATAAAATAAACCATATAGACAAACATGGTACTTTTTTTTTTTAATATAAGAAGCCTATTGTTTAAAAAAAAAAAGATACTTTTAAGATTTTAAATATTCCCAAAAATGCTCTGTGCATTAAATAGAATCCAGATGAATTTAAAAATTATGCAAGTATTTTCTAGGTCTGGCTGAAAAGCAGATGCTGCCTCCACGCTCACTCCCCATCTTTCACTGTACTTTAATATGAATTTATATCTGGCAAACAGAGATAAAATTGAAAAAAAACCAACCCTGAAATAAGGATAGAGTGAATGTTAACATTTTTTAAAACAAATGCTGAACCTAATCCTGATTTCAGTTGCTTTGTCATAAGCAGTTGCTCACACTTCATCATAATCACCTACTTGGTAGCTCACAGTGTTGGTGTAAGTGGGATAAGAATCAATTCCACCACCTTCCCTTTTGATTAAAAGGAGGAACTGTTAAAACCGGATAATGGTTTCATTTGTCATGCCCTCAGCAAATGCAGATTGTTTGGTCTTTCCAATAACATTATTACACTGCACAAAGATGACCCTTTTTGTGATTTAAGATGTAGCTAGAGCAATCCAAGCACAGCCAAATCGATGGAGGCAATCTTGCTCTATTTCCAGTTTTCCAACATTTCTTTATTACATGTAATAGAACATTTTAGCATAATAACTCAGAGGTCTTGAGATACAGAAGACGGAGAAATAATGTTGAAAACCAATTCTTCACATTTGGCTTTCACCACATCAAGTGCAAATGGTGAACTTAAACATGAAAATACAATTTGCTCCTTCTAAAGTCTACATCCTTATCTCTTGCAAAGAACACACATTCATTTCCAGCGCCTCAAGGTAAAGACTAAGGCATCTATCACAAGAACAGTGAGTATCTGAAGGATTTGGAAGCAATCTTTTCATGATGTTTCTTTGGAAGGGAAGCAGGGTTACTCAAAATTCATAGAGATTATTAAGTTCACATCCACACAGCAAATACGGTACCATATTATTTCCCATCAACAGTGTTCTCACCTGCTGAGAATTCCTCTTTGGTTCAAGGCAGCCATTCATTATGAGGCATTAGCACTCTACTGCACAAACCAAAGTTATGCCCCACCAGTGAACTAGGCAAGCCGATAATACCCACCCTCAGCTCATGAGGACTGTGTTTACCTATCTTTCCAGCCCTTCATTTTGGTGATTTAATAGGCAAGCAATTTCTTACTTCAGCAGATTTGTTCTATATTATCAAGTCAGGTATTTCTGGGCAAATGTGTGGGTGTTTGAAAGACTCACAGGGCTCCCCAAAGCTCTGCTATATCAGTGGAGCATGCACTGACAGCAGGGACTCTTTATGACAAGAAAAGCTGATCAACTGCAAGCTTTCCTATTGATGAATCCAACTCTTCACCCAGTCTAAACTAAGCCTGTGGGTTTTGTGTTTTTCTTCTTAGCCTTCTTTGAGGCCTGCAGAAAGTTATGAAATAGATTTTTCTAGTCCTCCCAGGAGCAAGGCCAGGTTCACATCTTGACCTCAGAAACAAAGCAGTCCACAAAAGCCAGTCTTCTCTGCCTAACATAAAGCAAACTACAACATGCAACATAAGGCAATATTAAGAGTGAGAAATGACAAGCAATGTATTAATATTGGGGAAGAGAAATAATAAAACCTGGCCATATTAAAAACTCCAGCAACAGCAGCACTGAACAACACAATTTTGGCTCTGCTACAGTCTTCATTACCAAGGGTGGAAGCAAAGAGTGCTTAGTTGGAAAGAAGATTTCAATTACAAGTCAACAAAAAAGAAATTCTTTATTGTAGGGCATTATTTATTATTAGAGATATCGGTCATCTTATTCTGTAACTGTTCTAGCATATATTTGGGTACTGTAATGTATCGGCACATATAGACTCTCACAACAAGACATACTAATGAAAATACAAAATAACCCTTACAGGACTGAATCTCCTCTCAGCAACATTCATGTAAATCAGCTCAGTCAACTGGAGGACACTGATATGGAACTTGAGTGAGGAAAGAATTGGGCTCTGATACTTTGACAAGCTGCCCAAATGTATTTTAGAAATGTGAAGGCTGTTAAACTGTGGGTTCAGGAGCTTGGAAGACTAGAGGTGTAAAAACAATAAACCCTAGTTTTCATGGTGAAAGAGCACTAAGGAACCAAAATATGGTCCCAGAATACAAAAATGCTGAAGAGGAAGTTGCTACCAAAAGCATCAACAGTTTAACAAAAGGAAGAAACCAGATTCTTATTAAAGACCACAGAATTGGAATGGCTAGTTCCCATTAGCATGAGTGACAGTATCCACGTATGCTGGTGGAATCTGGACCCTGAAATCTCTGTGACCTTGATGTGCAATATTTATGTCTACACCTTTAGCCTCTTGCACGTAATGAGATGCAATCTTTTAGCTTTATGCACTTCACCAGGCATTCAATTAGAAAAAGCAAATTTTTTGGGGGGAAGAATGCTAAGCTATTTAGACAGAAGGTAGTGAATCAAAAATTGCAAAACTTCAGCTTTCAAAAATAGCCTAAGTGACCTCTTACAATACTCTGACCACTCCATCACAAGCAGGAGGCAACCCCTGTGAAGAGCGAATTCTGGCAAAGTTCTCTCTTCACAGATGATGCACAGCTTAAGCTATAATGAGTTTTTGGGTTACAAATGCTGAACGCATTAATATTCCTTGATGATAATTATCACAGTATAAGCACCTTTCCCAATGTGAGTAGCATAAAGCAACTGAAGCAGCATTTTTACTACATTTGAAACAAGCTGGAAAATGGGATTTTCTACTCTCGTAACCTGAGGTCAACATACATCAAGCTATGCATATTAAATACGTCTACCCTATATAACTATATAGACCTTTCTGTATATTCACACACATGCATGCAATTAACACCCTAATTTTTTGAATACTTAAACAAATACGCCATACATATGAACATGATTTCCCAAGCAAAATAAATCCAACATTTTAAATGGGACCAAATAATTTGTAAGGAGGCTACACTGGTATTTCTTTGAAAGTGAGTTATTTTCCTACGATTTTTTTTTTTAAAGGCATGTATTAACTGCTGAAACAAATAGAAAATTAAAAAAAATATACATTCACCCAAACTGAAAATGAATTTTGCAGAAAAACACTGCCTTCCACCTTCAGGGGTTAAAATAACCACTATGTGCTACACTAAGTGTGTCTTATACTCCCCACAGACAACCTTTCTTTTTTTACAAACACCTGAGAATATAGTTCTTCAGTGGGCCAAAATTCTTGCACGCAGATCATAGACTAAGTAATGAGTAGGAGGACTGGAGATATCCCCAGGAAACAGAGGAGTGGGAGTCTCAAGCCAGGCAGGTGAGCGCCTGCAGAGCTGTTCCTTACCTGTCGCTGCAGCCGGGAGGCTGCAGGGAGGCTGCAGAACCGCTGTGCTGCCCCTGCACGGGGCAGGGACGGACTCACCCAGGCGGCAGCAGCGAACCTGCTGATTTAATAGCCAGAAAGGCTCATCCAGCCTCTGTAGCCTACTCTTAAACAAGAACAGGGGGAAAAGGGTGCACCCCAGGCACAGCACCTAAAATCTGTGAGCCGCCCCAAGAAACAGGAGAATACCTGTTGCATCACATATCGAACCCAAATTCCTTCTGAAGATAACACGAGATATACCTCCTTAAACAGTATAAATGGGTTTGGCTGTATTTTAAGTGCAAGACATTTAATTATTATACAAGTACTTACAGAGGATTAATTAGCATACAACAAGGATCTGAAACATGCAGACGTTTGTCAAAGAAGACAGGGTTTCTAATGATTTATTATTGTTTGATTAACAACATCATGCAGCAACTATGTTATTAAATCTCTATTTTGCATACTACAGAATCTAAAAGCGTTACCTAGTGATGTACTATCTCAGTCTCAGAAGAGGGTAACAACTTGATCTTTGCTTTTCTCTCACCCCCAACTCAGAAAACGTTCATTGTTACAAACGATGTACTGGTAAGGAGCCTTTAAAATATCACACTGTGAGTTGCAGGGTTTTTACTAAATGCTCTAATATTGTTTTAATATTCTGTGCAAATAAACTCAGTGCAGCTTTCTCCTGACAAAATGGGGGTCAGTTTGAACCCTTAATCCGAAAAATGGGAATCGATTCTGGTGTTCTGTGGGTGTGAAATCTGCTGAATGTATTTATGCCATGTTGTCCTGCACTTCCTTTAGGAAATATGCCATGTTACAACCATTTCAAGAACTGAAGCATAATTTTTACTTATGTGCTGCAAAATGTCTCAAAATCCCATTTGAATATATGGCAAGGTTTTGAGGGAACCTTTGCTAAATATTTAACAGCAGTATTGGCTTATTAAATACTGTAATGTGAAAGCCATGAAAGGATGATATAAAGCACATGAAATTTTTTTTCACTTAGCATTGGTGCTCACTTTGAACACTGTAGAAGCCCATCCATCAGAAGAACCGATGCATTCTAAGAAGTATTCCTTCTTATCAGATAAATGTAGCAATGGCATCTTGCTATTATAAAAATGATTAAATCCCTCCTTGGTTAATTGTATAAGATCTGTTCCTCTGCAGTTAGAATCCCCTCTCCATCCTCCCCGCTAAAATATCTGAAAAGATCATGTCTGAAAATTAAAAGTGATGTAGTGAAACTGGGCTGGCGCAAGATATATTGCTCATATGAAAGGCAAACCTAGGGGAAAAAGAGTCAGGCACAGAACATGCAGCTTTGGTTTATCAGACATAGAAACTGCATGGCTGACCATTTTACAGGTAGAAAATTGAATACGTTTCTCTGCACATCACGATGCATTTGACAACCAGATAATACAGTGACAGTAACGTTAAAAATACAGGCATAAGACTGAAAATAGTCTATAAAAATAAACACTTTCATTAAAACAGAATCAAAGTAACTTGCTTCACGACAACAGATGTGTTCCAGTAGGAATCATTGAAAACAAATTTAAATCCACAATGAAATATATTAATATAAACTAACAGAAAAATCTCTTGGCATGGAATTGCCTGCAGAGTGTGCATTTATTCTGTAAACACTGTAACAATGATTATGTGTCCTTCCAGCTCTCAGTGGAGACTCCTGCTTTTGAAAATGTCTTGTGGTGACTTACTAAATTCAGGCTATTTCAATTAGTATTACTGCACATTAAAAATTAATTGTATTAAAGAGTGGATTAAGGTTTAAATTTCAATTCTACAGTGTGTGTGCTAGAAATGACAGCTAAAATCAATGCTCTGTGGCCCATAATCGGAAGTTTGTACGACCAAATAGCGTGGAACTGGCGTCAGTTTTAAAAGAATTGATAGTTCAATTCAAGGTGTGTCAGCTCTAATTCCTGATTTAAATGGGAGTGCTACACAGCCACAGTATTAAGCTAAAGAAGAAACTGGAAAATAAAAGCTGCCTTTCAATGAAAAAATGTGTCATCTTCATAAAGATGGAAAAAGTCCAAATTACAGCTCAAAATTCACATGTTTGGTATCACTGAGGGAAAAAAGATGTTTTAATGGGATGAGATGACTTCATTACGGAAGATATATATATTTTTCCGCATTTAGAACATGTTGTTAAAATACCACCCGGAATTGCAATTTAGGCTCCAATCTTATAAACACTTGAGAACATATATAGCCTTGTTCCCATATAAAAGGAAGCTTGTGGCATCTATTCATGTGAATAAAATCATATGCATACTTATATGTTTTCAGGATCAGACCTTTTCATTACAATTCCTAGTGTACAGTGGTGCCACGCAAGCTTGTTTAGAACTTTTACTGTGTGCAACAGACACAGACGCAGGCCCACAGGTGAGTCTGGGGACCCTGTGACACTCCCGCTTTGGGACACTTCTCTATGTGCAAACAGTCCCGGCAAGGACAGCACCAAAGAACGCACCATTAGAGCCACAAGCCAACACACTTGGGAGCCCCGATACTGTGCAAGTCATGCAACGGAGCTGTAGTTTCTACTTCCGCCCCATAGCAGAGCACGAGAGGGGACGCTGAATCCCCAAGCTGCAGTGGGAGGGGTGACGGGAACGTTGCTACCAAACCTATCAAAAGCGTAAGGCATCAGGCTACAGCAATGAGGGCAGGGCGTATGGGGATGGACAACGGTTCTTTGTACCTCCAGTAATTATGTCAGTCATGGTCTCCTGAGCTGCCTTGCTGTTGTAGAACACAGGAAAATTTCTTGGCATCCACGTATATGAAATCAATGATTATCTTCCACTTTCTCATCTGACAAATCAGTTAAAACTTGCCTTCATGGATGAAGGCTGCTTCTTGTACAACTAAGGCAGAAATCCGCACTCTTACCTTCCTGAAGATTGTATTTAGACATTGCCACTGTAAGTTGGAAAGATTTTTGAAAAGAAAATGTCTCTATTAAAATATTTGTAACTTTACAACAATAATAATTTTTATTACTTGGGTGAAAATGAATTTTGCAGAAGGTTCCTTGAGATCACGGCACTGGATGATAAACTGACACCACTGCTATAATTCTTCCTTTGAATGTGAACACAGTGCCAAAAGGAAAGGAAACAGCTCAAGCAAAATCATTTCTGCACTCTTCTGTATTGTAAAATGTATGGGGAATAGCAAGAAGGGAAAAGGCATGTTCCACTTGTTATAAATCTAGTATTGTTCCTGTCTGAAAATGGTTAGCAAGAAATGCCTGTCATTTCTATCAGCAACAAACTAATTTTTTTAAGAGCAAATGATGAAGAACACTGCAAGTCTAGTGAACGCACCAAGCTGGCATCACTAAAGTACTGTGAAGCCACCCAGGATACCAGAGCCTGGAATTGAACAGTCATTGGCGTGTACCTAAGAGACAAGTTGATGTCCAAAATGTTTTTAAAGATCCCCTGTGCTGTGCGGATGTCCAACAGCAAGTTTGGCATCAAGAGAGTAAAGAAGATGGGTTGTAATAACAACAATAAAAAAATAATCTGGTGCAAATGGACCCCAAGGTGTAGTAGTCATCCCCGTGCAACAATCACCCTTCACTGCAATTTACTGATGTTGCTTCATTACAATACAGCATACAAAGGGGGCAATATTAAGGCATACTATTTAAAGCTACAAGATCTGTGGTGCCAGCTATAGCTGGTACTGAATCAGGACTATAGATTAAAAAGAAGGTAATTTCAGCAGAGAATAGTGAAAAATGAAAACTCTCCTGAAGGTGCACAAGTGTGTCATCTTTACAAAACTTAGCTGAATGTCACAATAAGTGACTGAAGCTACATTCTGCCAATACATTTTATAGTGTGAACCCACAAATTCATTACAAAAGCACAGAAATAATTGGTTGCAAAAGAACGATGGCCAAGGAAGACAAAGAAACGCAACTGGTTTAGGCAAAGGACAAAACAAATGTTTTCATATGATAGCAGAATATATAGAAATTGAGCAAGAGATTTGTGCAGGGTACAGGACCCACAGAGCAGATGGACCTTGAAGCAACTTTCAGAACTGCAGTGACAAAGGACAAATTCTGAAGAGGAATAAACCAATGAGATTGACTCATAGAAGCCATCACAATTTCTGTTAACTCTCTTTCTGTTAACTGGTTCTGACTGGGGAAGAAATGAAGGACAATTTTTGTTGTGTGGAGAAGATGACGTCAAGAATAGAAATCAGTCGGACCGCATCTGTGAGAAGTGGTGATACAGTAAAAGAGGAGGAACAATTTTTTTTTTTAAATTGGCCTCTGAAATGGATAGGAAACATGAACCAAATTTGGGAGCTTTAAGGCAAGCAGCAGAATTCCCCATTAGCCAAGAGATAATAAAAACCACAAATAATTTAATAGCTTGCTATTTATAGCATTACAATACTTTTCCTTCTAAATATGTACATTAACTAATTTGTCTCGAAAAATCTCTGTGGGTAAGTACCGTCTTCATTTCACATTTCAACGATTTGTTCTAGGCTAGTGCAGAAGTCATCAGGAATGCTGGAACCACCACAAACTTCCACCCATTTGCAGTCCCATTTTGACATTCTGAAACAAAAATCACTGTTGTAGCCTGTCAAGCAAAGACTTGGAAAAGACGACTTGGAAAAAAGGAGTTCCCCCTCCACACAAGAAAGGACAACACCATAAAGCAAAAGGACAGAGAGACAACATCATGCCATGAAAAAGTTAACCGTATTTTGCAGGAGATAATGGCGCAGGAAAAGTCAGAGTCAAAAAGCCTTCCAAATCTGCTTTTTAAGGAGATGAATGGGAAGGACACATTTAAGAAAAAAGGGCAGCCAGAGCATGTTGAGAGTGCTTCTCTTGTCAGAGAAGAGTTCTACAGAAGCTTTAGGTTGACAGAGAAAATCACCATCTCACAAAAAGGCTGGCCTGGAGGACCCATCGCAAGGGTTGAAAGAGATGCACATGCAGCACAAAAGCGTCAGTTGATGTAAAATACGATAACCTAGGTGACATATCATAGAAATTAGAGTCCTATTTTCTGTCACCTAATTTATTCCCGTGCACCACCATGAAGGATTTTTCCTGGCGGTACAATTCCGTTCTTTACTGCTAGGCACACTCCATCACTGGTGCAAATGCAGCAGCAGGTAAAAGTAGAGACCTTTTCCATTATTAAGAAGTATCCCTAAGATTAAGTCTTCTAGGCTAGCTCTCTGCCCAAGCCTATTTATTTCATTTTTCACTAATTCCCTTTTACTTTCATTTTTGTTTTCATTTTAGCCGCCTTTTTTTTTTTTTAAGCTCAGCTATATTTTAATCAAAAAAGGTTAAAAATACCGTTCCTGTTAAGTCTGACTTGAAGAATAACAGCACACAAGGAGCAATGTGGGTTAAAAGTTCAAATTTGGCAGGGAAATGTCACTCAGATGAAGAGAAGAGTATTTAACTGTTCTGGTGAAAATTGGTTTTGATTTGATCATGTTATGACAGTTTGCAAATCCCACTTTGCACTAAGTGATATTTGGGTTAGGCTTTTTAACCAAACTTCGAAGCAAATGGAAGGCTGTGTTGCCTCTGAATGACTAATTGAACGAGGCAGTAAACATCAACATCTCCCAAGTTGTTCAGTGAATTACACAGTGCTCTGCAGGAGTCTCATCTGGGGGGCTTGGGGGAAGTGTGTGTGGGGGATTTTTTTGCACAGTTATCTAATGTCTTGGCACTCGCATAGGTGTGCAATGAAAAGCAATGAAGCCAGACGCACAGTGCGTTCATTGTGAAGGTTGCCTGCGAGAGGATTGGGAGAAAGGGTGCCCAGCCAAATAGCTAGATATTAAGAATATACTGCTGAAGTCCTGAACTACAACACTCTAATAAAGTGCTCTGTGAGAGAAAATTCAAATTGCATGACTAGGCACTGAAAAAAGAAAACCAAAACAGGATGTCACAGGCATATTCTTAACTCTAGCCACTGTACATGTGCTTTATGATTGCTTTTGATTATACAAATATACTATCCCTTTTATCACTCAGTCTAACCCAAACGTGAGACTGGTACCTTTCAGTATAAACACAGTGAATAAGACCGTGTTTTGAAATAAGCTTTGTCCAACATACTATGAATAGCATATTCTGTAAAGTCTCTTGGATAAGTACCCCATATATCGGATTATATTCATGTAATAAAATAATGTGTTATGCGGCTTTGCACCTTTGAGCAGGTCTCCTTCACTCTGCCCACTGCTTCATTTCCTCTGGGGCTTCTCCTAATGCCCTGAATTGCACAACGTATTCAAACGGCAGCTTAGTTAAGAAAAATAAATCTGACAAAAGGAATGTTTCTTCTTCCTTTCTCCCTACACATTTAATTTACCTCTCTAATTACATTAGTTTAAGGTCACATGACAGAATTACTCATTTCTGCCCCATTGACGTGTCCCATGGTTTTACTTGCATGTTTCACTAAGAGGGTGTATAGTAATTTTTCACAGGTAAGAATGCTGAGATTGGACTTAAAGGGCTTAACGTTTTTGTGCACAGAAAATTTTAATTTGGTAATATTTACATTACATTTGTCATTTAGCAATTAGACTTTTTTTTTCTTTTCACAGATGCTTATACCTACTTTGCTGGTCACTAAAGCAGCCGTTCTTACGAGCTGAAGGACATGATACATAGGCCGTTAAGCTTGTGCATACATGCATGCACCTGTGTACATAAGAAGAGGGTGCAGTCAATCACAGAACAACTTTTTTTTAAAGTAGGTATTACTGTTTCACTTTACTATTGATTTTCTGCTGTCTCCACTTGAAGAAAGTAACTCTACATGTGAAAAAGGATGTGCAGGAATACCTTCTGACCCTACATGGTCTATGAGGCATGCAAAATTTAGGATTTTTACATAAATATAATTCTAAGCTCCCACAAAGGCAGAATTAAAAGCTGTCCTTACTGAAAGCATGGTAGTAGCTCGACCACCATGCTGAGGAGACAGAAGGAGTTACTTTCCTCAGTAAGGATCACTGAGTGTGTCACTGGTTAATTCCTGTTCTATGCTCCTCATTAGCATTACTCTCAAGTTTCTGGTTATCATATCCGAAATATTAAGACATAATAAGTACGAAGGTGCAGATAATTGGATATTAACCAGAACATACTTGACTGGGCAGGAGGTAGGGCCTTGCTTAAACTAATCCTGAAATGTATTAATCACCAATTAATGAATGGGTTTCAAATTCATTTTCTATTATAGAACACCTCTGAGTATCTAAGCTTTTTCTAATAAAATGAGTTGGAATAACAGGATAGGAACACTCCAATTTGAGGCTGGTTTGAATTAATTCCCTATAGCTTGTTGTTAAGTTCATTGAAAACAATAATCCTGGTATGAGTGACTTTCTTTATAAGGTTGAGAAAATAACCATATATTATAGCACTTATAGGCTCTATTTGCAGGTGCAAATGGTCATACAGAGGCTAAATTCAGAACAGAGCTAGTTCACTGGAGAACTGCTATAGCACTATCTATATTTCTTAAGAGCAAATATAGCTCTATAAGACAAGCGGCATAAGACCTGCATCAACTCCAGATGGATATTGCCAATTACTGATTTTCAGTGTGAAGACAGGTACGCATGTATGTCAATTTCTGTAAAAAAAATAAAAATATTCAAACACCTCCTCTCTCCACACTGGCCGAAAATGTGGTCTACGCCCATCCACTCTGGTGAGTGAAAGAAGAATGGTGGGAGGAAAAATACTGAGAGATTATGAAATCCAGTTAAGGAGCCTGGCAGGGTCGGGGCAGAGGCGGGGACCGGGGAGAGCATGGTGGGGGGCAGTGTTAAGCTCAGAAGCCCCAGCTTTGGAGAACTTTGCCAATTTTGCATTAAGCACACACCCTTAACCAGCATTACTAACTAGCTTGCCATGGTTGTACTTTTCTCAACTAAGAGGCTAAATGGATACACACAGTTGTTCTGTAAATAATGGAAGTTTTTGTTAACTGGGCATATTTAAAAGCCCAAAAGAAGGGCAAAAACCAGAACTGAATTCTGGAGTTTTCCCTTTTTTCTTTCTTCTTTTTTTTTGTTTTTAAATACAATATTCTTACATTTTCAGGATAATTTTTAAATGGATACTTTAGCATTTTTATTATTTGAAATAGGTGCCCACTACTGCACCAGAAAAAAACCCACCAGAGATCCTTATTGTTACTAATGAAGAAAATTATAACAGACATGGTTGAAGTACTATTATTCCCCTTTCTCTCTTCTTGCTGTCCTCGGTGTTATTTACATTGACGTGAATTGCAAGTAAACCAATATTATCCATCTCTCTGTTTTTTCCTTAATTTGTTGACTTTAATTTTAGTAAGTCTTAAATAAGCGCTTACTGAAGATGAAGTAAGATATGCAAGCAAGTAGTCCTTTTATCAACAATTTTGCCACAGAAATACACAAACATTTCAATGGCTCTTCATTAGCAAACAAATCAACAAGTGATATTTTAATGCATGACTTTATTCCATCTCTGTGGGGACCGTAGTTGAGAGTGTGATGTACAGTACAGAGAAAGGAATCATCAGCCACAATGTCCCAGGGCTCTATCCATTGAGGACTTCTCAGCCTCTGCTTAAAGAGTGCATTTAATTGACTGATAGACAGTAGCTTCTTTGTTCACAGAAGACAGCGAAGTAATGGCAGCTTGAAAATCGTACCATCTACAGGATCTCCTGAGACTAGTAACAGGGGGATATGTGTCAGGAATAAATAAATAATCTAATTATTAAGCCACTTCCTGTCAAGTTAACTCCAATTTGTTGGCTTTTGAAGGCAACAAAACGAGGCATTTTTCCTCATTATGCTTCTCTTTTTATACCACTGGTAATCACAGGCGGATTAAAGGGTGCCTGATTGGTTTTTTTGTCAAGGAACTGAGAAGCAGCCAACAGTACAGAAAAACAGAGTTGGGGTTAGAAGAAATTTCATGCTTGTCTCCTTTCCAGCTCCCTAACAGCCCACACTGCTGCCCCATACAGTGCTGCCAGCTGTACAGCAAATGTGTACCCCTCCAACGGCGGCCTACCAGGCCACAGGCTCCATCCTGAGAGCTGTGAGATACCTTGCAATCTTGGCAGGTAGCTACTGCTGTCATAGGCATAATTCTAAAGGTGACCTACGAAACCCCGTCAGCTCACCAAATGCAACAATATGAGCAGCTGAAGTTCGACACCCACTCTCCATATTGGCTTCTTTTGTTTCGCTTCCTGCGCTTACACATGGCAGGGAGAAACCTCGGGACGTGCCCTGTCGAAGAAACGGAGGCTTTGCTCCTCGGAGCAGGGTCGGTTTTGAAAAGGGATGGCGAGGCTCCCCTCTGTGCCGGCCGCTAAACACAGCCCGAAGGAATGCGCTACGGCTACTGATACAGCCCGCCATACAAATGGTCAGCAACAAAGAACAAAAGGGAAGGCTGACACCGTGCCATTAATTCAGCCCGTGGTATTAACATGCAGGGTGTATGGCTGCAGCGGCTCGGGAGGAGAACCGTGCAGCAGGTAGAGGGAAAGGAACAACTTTGGTGCTGCTCGGCATCACTTTTCGGTCGCGTCCCCCTCATCGAGTGCTCTTCGCACCCCGGGCATTTCTGCAGGAAAAACCTAAAGCGCCCGTGCGCTTTGCTTCATTTCTTTACCAAATGAACTCCAGCCTCAAGTGTGGACATTTTTCAAGTGCTGCTTTTTGTAGTGTTATCATTACTATTATTACCACTATTAATATTATTTAATAATAAGACATTTTCATTCTATTTTATTAGAATTTTTTGAGCCTGAGGCATGTCCCCTCCCAAAAAAAAAAGAAAAGAAAAAAGGTTTCATTGATATTTGCACAACTTAACCGTTTATGATTTTAAAAGCCAGGAAGGCCGTTCCTAAAAGCTGTCCTGAAAAGCAAGCGACCGTTCCTGCCGCCCACCCCTGGCCGGAGGCACCGGGTCCAGGCTGGGGGGCAGGCGGGGGGCAAGGTGATGGCGGGGCGCCCACGGGCCCCACGAGTGACACACAGAACCTGAGACCCGGTGAACGGTGCCGGCTCTGGCGTTGTTTACAGCTGCCTTCGCCGTTTCCGAATACGTCTTGGATTTTTTGTTAAATTGCGCAGATAATTAAAGCCTCTTCATATTTACAGTCTGCTTCATTGGTACCATGAATTCTGTTTTCAGTTACTGTCTGCAAATTCCCTCTCTGCACAATTTCATACTAAGCAATAACACTTCATTTTACATAAGTTTTATCTGATGTCCCCATACAGAGCTGCCAGCTGTACAGCAAATGTGCAGCTCTCAAACTGAGGCCTACTAGGCCACAGGCTCCATCCTGAGATCTGTAAGGCACCTTGCTGTCATTGGCAAGCGTTCCCTGCTATCGCTGCTACCATCGCTCCACACTACACACAACTTAAAATCATCTGATTATTAGAATTTGTGGTCCACACTCCATTTTATCCTTTATTTAATCTATCCCCAGATCACACATTTGTTTAAATGTTTTGGCTGGTTTACAAATCATGCAGCCATCTGCACAGTAGGTGTGACACCATTTTTTAGACAAAAGTTACATTACAAAACAACAAAGATAAAGTCATTTGAAATGCTTTGGTGTTTGTTATTCTGCCTGGTTTGCTTGGACCAACTCTAAGAAATAAATAGAATTATCTGTGTAAATCGATGAACATCTATGAAAAACAACACCCAGCAGAACACAGAGCTTGCTCCATTACCTACGTTAATATCATGACAGCTGAGGAGAGATGACCTGGCCCACTTCTCATCTCTCCTGTACAGATGGCTATTAAAGAGAAAGTATCCCTTTTGTATGGTCCATGCAGAAACCCTTTATGGGCTTTTCAAATAAGCCAGCATTGCCCACAGGAGAGTAGCTTCCTGTTAGTATTAAACAGCCCAGATTTCATCTATTTTGTAACCCAGCTCCTCACAAAATAAACCTACGTTTTCTCAGATTGAACTCCAAATGCTCACTTTCCTGGGTATTTCAATTGCATCTCCTCATTTTGCAGCCAAGGTGACCAAGTTCCCTCTAACTTTTGGACAACTTCTCACCAACTCTGCCTGTGAAGAGGACATTCCCAGGCATCCACAGGATTTTCTGATGCTAAGAGGGTACAATCTGCCTCTTCACTATAAATCAACAATTTCTGTTTCTTACTACTGAGGAATCAGTGAAAGATGACTGACAAAAGGAAGTCCCCACCTCCTTCCTCCTCTAGTATGTATATGCGTATCTTTGGATACTTTTTCTCCTAAACCTCAGGTAAGAGAGACTTCACAACGTCAGTTTTACTATACAGTGATTAAACTGACATTCTGAAGATGTGTTACTTGAGGTCAACATGGTGCAACAAGTATTAGTTGCCCAGCACAGCTTTCTGCTTAAGTGAAAGGATAATCGTGGTTTTTAATGACCTCAGGCATTAGGCAAATAACAGAATGTGTGAATGCCACATGCTATTACAACCAGACTAAAATTTTCCTGGGCTCCAGAAAGCCAGTTGAGGTATTTCCTTTGTCTTGGCATCAGTGATGTCGTCCACACGTACCATAATGTACACTGAACAAATGTGAGATAAATAAGATGATTTATTTTTATAGGTTTATTATGCATGCAGCTAATACATGCATAATGCAAACATGCATATCCACACAACACACAAGCATATATACATATTATATACTTATATCACTGTCACTGAAAAAATCAAAAATCATAAGTTGCACTAAAACGTATCTTTACGTCTTCTAATGGTTACATACTACCTGTTACTGTAAAACACAGCTGTAAAATTTGTTTGCAAAGAAATTAAAATGTTAGATCCCAATTTCTATATACTCTTCTTTTTAAACTACAATTGTTCCAGCAAAGATTTGTTTACTTGGGGTTTAATGAAGTATTTGCTGGTGTAAACTAGAATTCATCTTGTCAACTGCAGGGTTGCTTCATCCTGTTTTCCCATTTGCTTCCTAACTTCGGTGATCGGCATCTTTTTTTCTTTCCCTTCATTTCCTCCTCCTGCTCACACCTGCTATCTCGCTCAATGCTACACAACATCCTCCCCTCAAAAACAAGCTGCCCCCCTCACTGCAACAGACTTCACAAAACATGTTTTGTACATGATACTGAAAAGGTTAAAGAAAGAAAAGTCTGTTTACTTATAAGAAACAACCTACATAGAAATTGTCGAAAGCAGGGTTGCAAAAAGGTACTGAATCCTGATGGTGACATCCTTCCCTTTTGCTCCCCGACTCTTCAGAGAGGTAGTGACTCTTGCTATGACACTGGGGCTTGCTTTCTTCACCGACAAAAGTAGCAGCAAACTACAAAGATTGTGGCTGTTTCCCCCTTTTATCATTCTCTTTGTCAGCCTGATCAGTCCTCAATGGTAAATGTGCTGCTCTGTTGTGCACAGCCAGCGGCTCGCAATTTGCTCACTATGTTTCATGAGACAGTTGTTTGTGGCTGTTTGGAACACATTTACCTCTTTGGGGATTTATGCGCTAGTTGCAATGCCAACCTCCATAGTGATAGAGATTTCTTTCTAACTAAAATAGATAATTAGAAGCTGGTAATTATTGGTCAAGAATTATCAGAGTGAAAAAAATTAAGCTCTTCATAAATAGTTCTTGGCAATGTCATCTCTTTACATTATCTCATGCCTAACAGCACTTTACTCAGAGCACTTACAAATTTACACTACTGCTGTTGAGCCTCATAATTTTATACGGAGTAATTCCTTCTCTGAGTTAAACGTGTCCGAACTCCCCTAGTTCTGAGCTACTCTGTATGTGTGCAAAATCCTAGGCAACTGTTAAGGCAACTGTTTAGTCTGTTTACACTGAACTGCATCAGATGCTACGGATGTAAAGGAATCGGTGGAAGAAAAAACAACGTTTAGCTTGTCTGCTTAAAATAACAGGGAAAATAATAGGAGGAGCAGTGGAGTGCAGCAAACAGAACACACACAATGGCAGACTCTCTTCCTACCCTCTCAGGTCAAATGCCAACTGTAAACTATGTGATGAAAACAAAGGGATGCCAGAAAGCCTCCCTCTTTTCCACAGACACCATGCACCCAGAAATAGAATTTTCTCAAAGAAAGCTGCTAAAAATGCTACGTATTCCACCCGGAGGGAAAGATAAAAGAAAGAAGGCATCTGAAGAATTACCATTTATGCCAGCACTTCTTAAACCCCTATGAAACACGCCTGGATTTTCGTTTCCTCCTTTTCCACTCAAAAGCTGAGAAATCGTTTTACCAACAAATTTCAATGCACACACCGGCAAACATGTTTTCATTTGGCAGTCATCCTCATGATTATCCAAATAAAAGTACATACTTACATCTAGGTCCAAAATAACGCCTAAACAGAGGGCCTATTTAAAAAAGTCCACAGCTCGTCTTGCTTTCTGTCTGCTGGCATCCCCTAACCTAAGCTTGAATCAGTGTGTAGTTTAAGCAAACACAGGCGTTGCTTGACTAAGCACAGTGTCTAGAAATGTGCGGACAGATCTGGCAGTCAGAACTCTTGAACTTTCACTCACTTAACGCAAGCAAGGAATTCCACTTCTTTGCCCCTTTGTCCTCATCTATTCAATGGAAAACCCTTATGGCCCTGTCCCATCACAAAGATGTTGGGAAGACTCAATTAAAGGCTGCAGAACCATTTTAAAATGGGAAGTTCTAGAAGTAATGAACATGTAGTTACCGAGGAAAGCCATCCCTATGACATCTTTTTAATATATAACTTGTATAATAATGAATTTAATTTGTATTGTTTTCAGAGATACTTAAGGTTACACTTCACTGGGTCATCTGCAGATTTTATTTTCCATTAGGTGGCATGATCCCTCTTGTTCAATTGATTGAAATGTATAATAAAATCTGTAAAAACACTATATACTCTCCTAACAAAGAAGAGTAAGAGGCTTTTCAAATAGCCTCTAATCCCTCTTCCCCTGCTAAATGTCTAGTTGAGATTATATTTGATTAGACAAAAACACACACATACACACAACCTAAAAATACCTACCCTCAGTGGAGCTATTTTAGCCAACAAAGTAATTCCAGTTGCCTTATTTAAAAGTCTAAGTTTCACACTGGGGTTTTATAAACATATCTTTGCCTCAGTGACCTTCCATAATGCAACTTCTCTCTGTGGATGCTAGCAACATGAGCTCAGTTTACATCCCAGGATCACGTTCGAGGGGCACAGTAATTAGATGGGACACCATCAACTTTTCTAGGCTCCAAAATACTAAAAAGATGGTGAGTAGCAACTATTTCCCTCAGCTGGCTGAGCACGTATCTCTATCAGTGGTTCCCACCCATTTCCTAGTGGAGTTTGGCAGACAACTTTCCACCTTCTTGTTTGTCCCATGTCCCAGCTGCCTCCCCCTTTCTCTTTTGCCTGAATGAAGAATATGGAGTCCTTCAGGTAAGAAGACACTACACACAGATAATGCTAATGTTTTACTATGAGAGGAAATAACGGTTCCTGACACCGTGTGATGATGTCTGTAAAAGGCATTTATTGCCTCTACATTTGATCCAGGGATTATCACACTGTTTGACTTTTAATGCCTGCCTTCCCAGACTACCTTCCCTCTCCCTCTCATTTAAAGTCCTTATTTTTTCTCTCTCTCTTCCCAAAGCTTTTTCACTTCCCCTTCCCCAGAGGAGTGAAGACACTACATCTTGTTCTGCCAATCTCCTACTAGGAAAGCAGGTCAAGAAGACATATTTTATCCGATACATGTAAAAAACGGAGGGACCAACATGTTTGAGAACCCTTTTTTTTTGTTTTGTTTGGTAAACGTGCTGTGTCAACAAGTCAACATTCACTTAAGAAGTGTTTTATCTAATATATTTTTCAATCTACATATTGATATGTACACAGATATCTTTGGGTATATATAAGGGTTATGTATTATATATATTCACACAAATGTATTTGTGTGCATGTTTTCCGCATTGTGTATGAACACTACAAGCCTACCTACAGCTGCACATAAACTAAGGCCAGTTTTAAATAGCTTGATGTCACCCCTTGAACCTTTCTCTCTAGACAGAGTATGGTCTTGGAAAAAGGCCTGTGAACAATGATATAAATTAAAGGGGAGGGGGGAGAGTGAAATTAGAAAGATAGCTAAGGAAAAATCCAATTAGTGGTGAGAAGGCTAACAGAATTGGAGATCAGAAATTATTTTTCCCTGTGCTTCGATTCCGAGGTCACATTCAAAACTCTCTGGAACGTTGATATTCCTTTCAGTCCACCCCAACACAAAATCCCCTTGCATTTGCTTAATCGAGGCTACATCATTAGGAACTGCACTGTTAAGTCTGGCAGTGCAGATAAGAATCTTCCACTGAACACAGATTACCACAAGCATGACCAGCAAATCTCCCTGCATGTTTTGCAAGCTCCTTCTTTATTTCACTGGGAAGATTTTTATATTAAGCACGTTTAAATCTGTGTCACTATGGTTATGTCATGAAGCAATATCATGCATGATTAGATACAACACAGACAAAACAATTAAATATTTTTTTAAAGATCCTCTTTCGCATTCAACCTCATCCAGCCTTTAGAAATAAAACACGGGCAGCTAATAGCTCAGTTTAAGAAAATTTCAGTCTTTTCAGATCTGCAAGCTGAAGCTAGCTAACTGGATTTGTCCTGCTTTACTGACTCTGTCCTCCTTTCTCCCCTCCCATTCTGAACCTTTACTAAAACTCATCCCAAAAATAGAGGGGAAAAAAAAAAGAAAATCTAAGTATTTCATGAAAGAAGTGGGCTCCTATTCTGAAAATGTGAGGCACTTGGGAAGTGGGTGGCAAGCAAACACACCACTCTGCCATTCCAGCATCATCCCTTATGCACAGTGACCATATTGCCTGTCACATTTCAGTGTCACTGTATGCTGCAATTAAGAACAAGTCAAACACTGGATTCAAAGAAAACAGCAGAAATGGTGAGTTCTGTTGTTGGTAATAACCTACTTTTAAATTCCACATTACTGACCCAGATTGAATACTGTGAAGCAGTTCAAATTATCTCCTCCACAAAGACACAAAATATCAAAACTAAGGCTTAATCCAACAGGAAAATCACTCCGCTCCTTTACAAAAGCAGCTTGTCAGTTGCACTTATTCATTTTTATGAAAAGTATATAAAATGTTCATGCGCTAAATGTATTAAAACTTATTAATAAAGTACCCAGAAAAAATGGGCTATTAAGTTTTGGTAGGTAACTGTTTTACGGTGCGGCCAAATTACTAGTGCTCGTGGAAGAAATCTGCATTTTACCTTGACAGAAAAAAAGACAAGCATCAAACTATTTTTAGGTTGTAAAATGAAAAAACCCAGCATATTTTGTTCTGTTGGATATGTAATTACTGGCTTCTCTACCATATCGTTTGGTTTGTGCTTTGCATGCTTTTCTATTATTATAGCAAGAAAAACAGCGTAAAGGAAGCAGGAGTATAAAATCAATGGTATCAATCTCAGTCTTGAAAAGTGAAATTTGGAAAAGAGGCTAAAAACGAAACGAGACAACCCTGGCAATGTTATCTTATTAGCGGGCAAATGATGTGCTTGATAAATTTAATTGGCTGATAGAACTCTTAGTGCTATTACTGAGTGGTTACCAAACTGAAAACATTATGGGTAATCCTAGGGGAATAAGCAAATAATAGGAAAATATGAATATCAAAGAAAAAGCAGCTTTTGGTTTTTTTCCAATTTACAACTGTAACAGCCTTGTAAACATCAAGCCAGGCTTGGAATCACGAATCCTAAAAGACTTTTTAAAATGCTTGTACCTTAAAAAGCAGATTCCATTACTGAATACTACAATTCCTTGTTTTTTCAAATAAATTATAGTATTTAATTGTATACAGATACACGCAGGATTTTTTTCCAGACTGCTCAAACACAACAAACAATACTATTTTATGGCCATTTGAATTATTTATGTTCCTAACGACAAAAACTCGCCAGTTTTGATGCTGGTACCAAGGTGCTTGAGAAGTACACAGTAGTGTCATTACCATAATAACTTCTGAAATTAAAACCTGTCTAAAACTCTACGGAAAGCTAACATCCAGTTCATTAACCATTCTTGTTAGTTTGTTTTCAATAATGCAAAAATGATTAGAAGTTTAATTTGCTAATCACCTGTGTTTTGACTGGCAGTGGATATATAATTCTCTGCAGAAGTCTAAACTAGCCCTTGCAGAAAATAAAATATGCTAATGCTTTATCAAGTCTAATAATATGAATAAAAAAATCAATCATGCCTAGGTTAATCATTGATGGATGCACAATTAATTTCTCCTTAACTCTGTTTAATTTTAGAGGCAATGATGATAATGAGTAAGAGAAATGGCTATCTGTCTTTGAGAAGTTTTAGTGCTTCACTTACCAATCATGTGGTTTGCAACATGAACTTGGATATCCCATTCATTGTAGAAAACCATCTGACATTTGATGCACTGGTAGGTCTTCTTCTAAAGAAACAAGGGTAGATAAAATTTACTGAAACATACAATTGGCACCATTTCATTATAACTCAAAATACTGAGTTCAAAGTGGTCATTAAAAGCTCTCCAGCAGTGTTTTCATTAAGGCTTAATTATTAATATTAAAAAATAACACTCTGCAGTTCTGTAGTACCTTTTATCTGAGTTTCCTGAAATTCTGTAGAGATTGGGTTTTTTTCAGCGTCCTAACTCCATGGACAGACCAGTATTGCTAAAACACCAGCTTTATATTAATGGTAGGCAAAATGCAATGAGGATATGTGGGATGTGATCCAAAACAACACTGAAATCAATATGAATCCTTCATTTCATACCAGTGGATTAGGCCCTCTACAGAACTGGGGACAAGCCAGGAAAAGAACACAGAAATCAGAAATCTGCTTCTCCCTCTCCCTCATTCTCAACTGGGCTGCAGAATCTCCTCTGCACTGTACATTTTAAACGGTCCATCAGGGTGCCATCTTTCAAGAAGGGAAAAATCCCTACCAGTCTGGACAAACGGTTACTGTATCCGGGCAGTTGTTTCAATATCTATTGGCAAGCCTGTACTAAAACTGGGAAGGCTGGCTGGAAACTAGCCAGAGAGCAGTCCTTCTGGCCACATTAGATTGGGGCTGACTTACTTAAAAATCATGGTGTATACAGATCAAATTTCACTATAAACTAGGAAATGCATCACTCTGCTCTCTTTGGTGCACAGGAAAAATTTTTCATTTATGTCTTTGGTGTCTTTCAAAAAAGATCTGCTATTTCACTTTTATACAAGGTATTTCACTTGTCCAAGACATTTCAAGAATGTGACTGTACTTTCTCTTTTTATTTTTCTTCACCTGAATTGGCCAGAGATTTGATATTGGAAAGCATCGCTTTAAAAGTGAAAACTAAGAGCATATTCAAAAGTAAGATTTTGGTTTTTCATCATCAGACTTAAAATCTGCGGTTATCCAGGCATCTAATGAGACAAGTCAGATTCATAAAATTATTCAACTGCATAATTGTAGTATCAAGGACTCATGTCCTAAGGTAACAGTCCTGGAGAGCTCAATTGTTGTTTTGAAGATGCAATGAAGGCAAGGTAAGCCCTGAACTGCCACATCAAAGCAGTAACTCAAGAGACACCTATCTTTCTGTACAGCCACAGGCACCTTGCCTACATCAGCAAAAAGAAAAAAAAAAAAAGAAAGAAAAACATATATTTTTTAAAGAATGTAAAGTCACAAAAAGCTGGCACAGATATAGTAAATTGCAGATTTCATATATATTAGTTGGGGAAGAAGCAGGGTTCAATGGATAATGTGCATCAAAAACACAGCCTGTCCTGTATATATTTAACTTCTGAAGAGTTTTATGCAGCTAATATTATTGATTATATTTAAAAAATATATATTTAAAATATGTGTATACATACTATTTTTTTTATATATATATATATATATTCCCTGACTCTAAACATCGTTAAAGACTTGCTTTTACCAGCATCTACATTTAGATGCCCTGTCCCAGACAGATAAGGTGCCCATCCATTAAGTATCCTTCTATTTCAAGCCTGTAGGCAGGACTATAAAGACTTTTCGAACATATGCCATTTTGTCTTACCAAGTTAACTGAAAAATTAGTGACAAATCAAAGTCAACTCTGAAATTAAGTGTTCCTGTGGGCTCCTCTTTACCAATCTCCCATTGCTTCTCATACACAGAGACTATTTTAATTTTCTTGATGACAATAACAAAATGTGTTGCACTGCTTCTCAGTGGAAACAATCATAAGCCCTTTTTGCCGTTTTTCATTTAAATCAACTCTAGCTTTCTGAAATGTAACCAAGTTAAATCCTTATGACAAACAAAATCAATGGGCAACCAGAAAACAAATCTGCTTTGACTTAGTTTTACAGTTACGATTTGTAAAGCCTGCTGTTTTAAAAGATACAACGCTTTTTCTCTTTTCTGTTGTTGTGACAATACCGGTAACGTTGGTAGAAATTCAGATTCAGTCTAAGGATCTCCTATTATATGTTGGTAAATTTAACCTTACTGCACTACATCTAGATCTATCAAAGACCTCTAAATAATGACAGTCACGATCAATGATTTATTATGCTAAGCTCTTTACAAGATGCTTTTTGATGCTGACATATAGAACAACAATATTGCATAAATAACAATCACTCTCCCTTTTTTTAAAACATTGTTTCCCTTTAGAACTAGTTAGAAAATATTTCTTACTCCCTGATGACTGGCACTATATATTGTTTATTAGCATACCCCTAGCATTATTCCTGATATGTGACTTTGTTCAAAAACAAAGAAACATAAACTTAATGGCTGGTCTTTTCTCTTGTTAGCACAGCAACGCAGAGTGCATGTCAAGAATTGTCGGCAAAATTATGACTGATGTACATAACGACAACACATACAAAGGTTGGGGGGTTTTTTGAAGTCTAATGCCAAAAAATAAAGTCATTTGACAACAACAAAAAAATTATAATTTACTAGCACTTACTAGCCTCTTCAAAATGATCTGACATATTTGCAGAATCACAGAGGTTTCCTTTTTATCATGAAGGGAAGAATGTTTTTGCGACTGCTGCTTGATCAAACACTAGTTCTTTTTTGTTTCCAAACATATTCTAAAATGTTGACATCAACTTTTATTAGCTCAACACACACTCATCTCAAAGCGTCTAAACTTGTGCATGGTTAAGTTTTTATTTTAAAAGCAAACTCAGTAAACTCCATTTACTCTTAGATTTGCAAATGATCAAACCCAGTCATTTTCACCCCACGTTGAACAAAAACCACATACTTATTTCCATATGTTTCGCATTCTAAAGAAGTCCTTTTTCACTGCAAGTTACATCTTAGTCTTACAAGCGTTGTCAGAACCACGGGACTCGTAACTGCTCACAGGAGCTCCTGGGTCCTGACATGATTCATGGCTGGTCCCAATTCCCTACCGGGGTGAGATCCTTGGGGAAACTTCCTCACACTGTGTTCCCTCAAAGGGGAAACTTGGGGGAATAAGACAGAAATGAGCCCTGGGGTACTGCAGATCCATGTCCCTTGCCTGGATAGCTGGGGAAGAAGCCTTGCAGCACTTGTGTAGCACAGCACAGAAGAAAAATTGGGTTGTGACTCAAGGAGGCATTTGAATCTCTCTTGAGTGTCTCCAGCCCTTTGTGATACAAGACAGCTCTACAGAGAAGGAAGCACGAGGCTGCCACAGCCATCCTTGCCTTGCCTTGCTGCAGCCATTTGCAGCAAGGAACGCTGGCTGAGCTCCCTGTCCCTCTGCCCGAGTCACCTGTGCCTATGGAGGACTCGTCAGGGCAGAGCGGGCACCCAGGTCTTGCTGCTCCAGCCCACAGCCGAGGGCATATCAGCTCCACGCTATGATGAAGGGTGGACAGCTGAGGGCACTTACACCCTAAACTGCCACCGCCGCATTTGCCAGAGGACACCTGTCAGCCTCCTGCAAGAGGCAGAAGCACGACAAGACTCTCTTTCTCCCCTCCAAATACGAACACAAGCTGATGCACATTTCTTGTTACAGAGTAATTTCATATCAGCAAAGGTGGGCCACAGAAGACCCTTACCAGTGCATTTCCTATATGGACTCAGACAGAAACAGTATAGTATCTGGAGAAGGCATACTATGCCTTGTTGCAAAACTTCCAATTGTTCCAGAGGAGCATGACACATGCATTATCAGATGGGATTAAGAAAGTGGTTTAACTTTTTCCTTTTATTTCTTGTATTATTGTGGCCTTATCTTTTCACAAAAAGTCTTCAATAAACAAGCCCACAGTCCTTCACTATCCCCATCAAGAACGTAAGTGTCAATTTGTCTCCTACATGCTGACTGCAAATCTGAGGCCCAAGTCATTCCTGGGGCCATTCAAAATTGTCATAGAAGAGCAACTGCTTGGACTAGGTGTCTCACAAGAGCACTGGGCAATCTGGTTGCCTCTTGCACCCCTATTCACTTGCATTTCTGTTTTCAGAACCAATTTAAAGCCTTCCAGCATGCAAAGCATCTCTCTGACGACATTTAATGAGCTTTGGATTGGGCCTTCAATCCACGCAGAGCATATGCATGTGTCTCTCTAACCTTTTGAATAACTAACGTCACCTAGATCTTCAATTATTGTCCTGATCCTCACTTGTCACTTTCCAGTTTTCAGAATTTCTTCTCTATAAAGGTGCCCAAAGTGTCCACGTCATGTCAAATGAGACTTTGCTGCTTTTATGAACAGCCCAAGAATATGGTCTTTCAATTGGTACTTCAATTCTGTGTCCAGAATTTTATTTGCTTTTATACACAAAGTAAAACAACTCTACCAGAGGACTTACAGTTCTATTCAGAAGTATGCAGAAAATCCTTCTGTGCAGCCTTCTGTGCCCTGTGACTGTCTGAGGTATCCATACATTCTTCTTTTTCTGTTCCCTAGCCTCATTATATTAGTTGAAAATGAACTGCATATGCTACTTATCTGCCCATGCTCCACCTCCTTGTCAAAGTCATTCAGAATTTTATGACCTGCCTATTTTGTTCTGACATTTCCCCAGTTTTGTACTATCAGGGAATTTCATCACCTTACTACTTATTCTTTCTTCCAGACTACTGATATGCTGCATAAATTCAACAAAATTGGTGCAAATAATGATTCTTAAGGCTTTCCATTATTCACACTGCTCCAACCTAACCTGCTTCAATTCACAAGACTCCTATACTTTCCATACCCAAGTTAGTGTTTCTTTTCTTTTTTAATCAAACAAAGTATCTCTCCCTATGCCATACTTATTCACCCAACAGATTAGTCTTTTGTGCTATACTGTTTCAAAAGCTTTGCTAAAAACCTGGTAAATCATGTTTATAGGCTTTTCTGTCAGCACTTGTGGCTACTCTCTCAAAATACTCTTTATTGAAAATTTTAAGCATGGTCCTCCCTCTGTGAATCCTTGCCCTCTATCCTTCATTAAATCCAAACTTTCTAGGTGTTCTTCTATCATGTCTTTGATTAGCCTTTCTCTCATGTTTCTCACTGTTTAAATCAAGCTCACAAACTAGTAATTTCATGCATAATCCTTACATCCCCTGTTAAATGTCTGTTTAGTAGCCTTTTCCCAGGCTATTGATACCTCTTCTTAAAAGACTGTAAATTTATCTGCTTAATGTTTTTTTTTTATCTTCAGCTCCTTTCTCTGAGAAATTTGGGATGGATATTTTCCTGTGTTTGTAAGCTACTTTTTGTATACTGTATTCCATTATATTATACCTAATCCATACTTCATTCTTCTCCACGGGGAGGATATGCTACAAGCTCCATGACAAAGCATTTTTTCAACAGTATGGGTTTCCTTGATCACATATACCGTTTCTGGATCTCCTGTATACCCTACTTGTTCCCTATATGAAATAACCAAAAAAATGTCTTATAGCTTCTAATGCACCACGTCTACAGTCTCGCAGGCATCCCTAGTTTATTCTACACTCCTTTCACACCTCTCTTGCATGCACTACCAAAAATGGCTTTGATGTGTATACCTGTTACCATCCCAATAACCTCCTGTTTACACCTAGGTACATTATTTACCCTTGTCACACCAGTAAAGGGGACTTTCAAGGCTTTTCCCCCTCTGTTTCAGCACAGACCGAGGGTATGGATCAATGACACTACTGAGGCAACCTGCCGCTGCCAGAGAGTGATGCCACACCTCCCACATCCTCTAATTCCCCTCTCCCAGACCATCGTTCACTCAGTTCCCCTCACGCTAAATGCAGGGTGGAGCTAACTGAACCTGTTAAACCAACAGAAAGGTAACCTGACAAGAGAAAGTGAACAGCTTCCAATAAATCACATGCAAAACCAAGTTAAAACTTGCACACTAACTACAACAACTTGCCAGTGCTAACACCTAATGCTGCCAGCTGATTTTTTACATCATTATTTTATTAAGAGTTAGCAGTCTGCTTGGCCCTGCATGAGGCACAAGAGCAACCACGGTCCCAGTTTATTTATCCATTTAGCCATTTTTCATCATAGCTCAGATTATTTTTGACAGTACCTTAATTGAGGATTTCTTTTCTATCTTCCTGGATGCTTATTTTGTCAACCTTAAGCTCTTAAAAAACTAAGCATATGTTAGCCAGTTTCACTGCATAGTTAGCTATTTATCTTGCTTATGGGGCACTGTCATCTTGCATTTTTTTTGAACTGACTAATTGCTAACTCTTCTCATTGCTCACACAACACCCTTTAATTAGTATTTCCTGATTACTTTTAAAAACACACTCATAATGATTTTATGAGGATTTTTCTGTTCTTCTGCTTTTGTTTAGCAGGGTGTTAAATGTAATGGGGTCTGAGTGTACATGCCTAGAGAAAGAATATAATCAATCCCATAAGGTAAGCAAAACAAAAAAAGGAGAAAAACATCATTTTTTTCTGATTTCTTTCATTATAGAATGGTTACTTATTGCTTTAATACACAGAATGCATTGAGTCAGAAATACAAATGTTCATTCTAGCAGTCCCTCCTTCTCTGGTCTGGTCTGCTGTTCTGTCTTTCACCTTTACATTCTGGATTCTGCATTTAATCACGTCTGTCTTCAATGTTTCTTAGTTACAAACCTTTCCTTCCCCTGGCTGATGAAGTGCATTAGCTTGCAGTGTCTCACATACCCGCATAGAAAGAACCATTCAAAAATTGCATCTCTTCCCTTCGAGCTCTCTAATCCTTTAACTCTCTCCAGGTCTTTGAAACTCAGTACTGAAGTGAGGTACCTGTCAGAAAAGTGACTCTAAAACCTGGCAGCATGTGGCTGTATATTTATTTTCTCTCAATTACTTTGTATCAGGTTTACATAGTTTATGAGTACAAACAGCTTTAAGTACTGTGGATTTGATTTAGGATCTGAAAAACAAACACACTTCTTTCTGTCTTTCTATCCTAGGGCCTGATGCTGGGTACCTTGCCCTGCAAGTGTATGTGCTGAGCAGAGCTCAGGAATCCGGGGCTGGCTGTGTCAGCAACCGAACTTTCTGTCAGCATCCCCATCTCTTTCTGCCTCCCTACATTGCACTTGAAATCAAAGGCTGCCAACCTGAGACCCTCTGAAGCCAGAGAGCTGCTAACCCATCAAGAGGCATCCTAACATTCAGCATCCCCGTATCAGAGCAGCCGGGTGGCTACAGGCATTAAGGAGAAACTACGATCAAGACTGCACTGATAATTTTGCAGATGACGTGGCATCAAAGCGCAGGCAGTAGAGCATGACTTGGCAGGCCTGAGATGCAAAAGGCTGGTATTCTAAGTAAGTTGATAGACTTTTTTCTTTCTAAAGTTGCTTTTTTCCTTTGTTTTAAAAAAGGCATACTGAGACAGACTGTCACTCAATAAAGCCACTATTTTCTTCACCAACAATCAGTAACAGATGTAGCCCAATAAAATTAATAGTTTGCAAGTACGCACAAGAGAATACTCTTTTGTCTCTTTTCTCCATCACAAATTTTGTAAAAGCTCTCTGGATTTTGACAGAAAGGCAAAATTGAGGGCTTTTTATATACCTTATTTTGTTTGACTTCAACACTAAAACCACTTTTCTCCCACACTATGGAAAATTAATGCTGATTAATTTCACTTTCCAAATGTGACTTTGGACCCTCCCCTGGCCCTTAATTGTCCACTTTCAACTCAACCTTTATTCCTGCAGAATTCTGGGCTGTTACTTACCAAGATAATTTAATCCTACAGAATAGAACTTGTGCTCAAAAATATGCAACATTAATATTAATGTACAAACAGAAATATATTACTCATACATAATATATAAGAAATTAATTTTCATTGAAGTATCAGGAGAAGGATTAAACCCCTTAGATCCTTCTCATGCAATTAGCTCCGCACTTGGGGAAGTCAATGGGACTTCACAAATGAAGGCTTCACATGATAACGCTGGCAAGACTGGGGTTTTACAAAGGCTTGCCTACACTACGAAATATGCCACAAACATAGTTCTACTATCATACTGCTGTAATTATAGTACTACCCTGCATGGATACTCTTAGGCCACATCAATGTTAACGAATATACTGGTAGCATCTGAGCTGGCACACAGCTGCTGACATTGCAATGATGCTTGACTGTGTGCCCAGTTGGAAAAACCTCCGCTGGGGCAGCGCAGCTGCCCAAGGAAGTGGTGTACCAGCAAAACAAGCACTCTGCTGAGCCAGTCTTCAACGCTTTCCACAATGATTTGTGTACAGCCGTTTTTTCCTGTGAAGACATACTTGCTTTCCTCTATGGGAATTAAGGGAACTTCCCAGAATTCCCTCTGTCCCATTTCATAATCTTTTACTTTCACATTACTTCTTAAAATTCCTGTGGTTCCTCTTAGGTACATCCTGTAATAAGCTCATTTCTTCTTGCACAGGGTTTCAGTCTACCATTTCCCTATCAGAAAAAAGAGATTGCAGAATTTGTTTCATAAGCAGAATGTCACACTTCTAGGTTTGCAGGACGTCAACCACCATTGAGTCATAGAATTGTTAGGGTTGGAAGGCACCTTAAAGATCCTCTAGTTCCAACCCCCCTGCCATGGGCAGGGACATCTCCCACTGGATCAGGTTGGTCAGAGCCCCATCACATGGACTACCAGCTGTGAAAGTAAGGAATATAAGAAAACTGAGGAGCTACGGTTAAGACAGATAGTTTAGGAAAATCATCAGGTGATGCAGACATTCCCTGACTAGGCTTACAAAAGAAGCACCAAGCAGCAGAACAGGATCAACTGCAAGTTGGCCACTGTCAGTGATGGTTGCAAGATTTTCGTATGCAGACAGCCATGTTCCTAGAGTTCGGCACTGAACCTATTCCAGCCATCAGAGCAGAAACCAAAGAGAGGACTGCTGAACGAGCACGAAAACAAGTATGAAAGGAAATCTGGAAGCTTGGGGTCTCAGATTGTTCTTTGTTGGTGAACACCCCGCTTCCTATCGTAAAATGTAGAGAGGAAGAGGTGGCCTTCCAGATATAAAAAGACATTAGGTGTGCCTTTTAGCACAGAATGTTGAATCTCGATAATGGTAAGAAACAGAGGAATTCCATCCCACACAGCATACAAAACTGTGGAAGCATGATTGAAGGGGACAAGTAGCCTCCTTCACTCCTACCTCCAACCTTGGTTTTGAGTACAAGCGGCAAGCAACTTTTAAATGGCCATATTTGTAAGTGGCTGCATTTTTAAGTCACTCTTCAGAGGCATTTCACAGGCATTGCAAAATGATCAATGAATGCATGTGAGGTTTTAATCTTCACAAATTCAGGCCTCTAATAAAAACTGCAGGCAAGGGCTGTTTTTCCCAGATTTGCACATTGTTACTGGTACGACTGTACTGAGATGCTCAGTATCAGGAGAGGCCCCACCCTTTTATTCCCTGACTTACGAAGCCATATACGAGGAACAAAGGTTTAACCACCAAGGAAGAAGAGGATAACGTCAACGTACACCTGGTAGGTAGGCCCAAAGCATGGTGGAAACCACAGAATGGTTAAGGTTGATCTCTGAAGGGTCATCTGGTCCAGCCCCCCTGCTCAAGCAGGGCCACCTACAGCCAGTTGCCCAGGACCATGTCCAGATGGCTTGTGAGTATCTCAAAAGAGACACGACCTCTCTGGGCAACTTGTGCCAGTGCTCAGTCACCCTCACAGTAAAAGTGTTTCCTGATGTTCAGAGGGAACCTCCTGTGTTTTGATTTGTGCCAGCTGCCTCTTGTCCTGAAATGTCCCATGGTGAGGATGGATGTTAACAGGAGACACATTTATGCTGTCATATCTACAGGTTGCATTTTATACAATAAATTGTACATACAATGCAGTAAATGGAATAAATGAAAGATGGGTTTGGCAGGAGGAAAAAGCATCTAAGGGTTTTAAACAAAACAGGCATAAGATCAATTACCAGCCATCACAGAGCTATGGGACGTCAAAGAAGAGGAGTCTTTAACAAGGTGCTATATATCAGGTGGTTGATTTATGTTCATTTTGTACAACTTTGTGAAACAGGCAGTAGTAGGTCTACGCATTCATTTTAAATTAATGGTTAGCCCATTTTATTTCCCTGATGACAGAGTAACAAATTTGGGTGTTATAAGACAAATAATACACACATTATATATATCAACTTTATTAAGCAGTGATAAAAAACACTTCTCAAAACATTTAGAGTCACTTAAGCAGTTGGTCTTTGAGCACCACAAAGAACAGATCATGATTTCTTATAGCTTCACTTCTTGTGACTGACTGACTTCTGCATACAAACCAGGTGTGAACTTCAGTTAAAGCCATCTTCCTGGTTTGGATCTCTAAAAGGCTTCTTTCCTGTCTGGATTCTATCATCGGCTAGGTCACCTCTCTTCCCAAATGTTGTAAAAACTTTATAGGCTTTGAGATTCTTATTCATCTATGAACTTTTTCTTGAAACTGGCCAAGAGTTGTCCAAAAGTAAGAGGGGGAAGAGAGAGAACTCTCTAGAGGTATGCAAACCAGCAGCCAAAAAGAAACATGCCATGATTTCCCATGTCTTGTTCCTCAAGATAATCAGGCTAGAAAGCCAGGGGAAATTTCTTGTTGTTCCTACACAATTCTGAGGTCAGAATACAAATACTCATTACTATTCTGATTTTCCACTGGGGCTACGCAGAAGAGAAATTGTGGCATGTTACCCTGGTCACTTGGCCAGCAGACACATCTACAGGGAAAGCCCCATGAGGACAGTGGGCTGTACAGCTGACCTGTTGGACCATATATGTCAGGATGTTTTGTCTCACAAAGCTCTGCTGAATCTTTATTTGCCCTCTCTAGAGATGCTTAAGGTCTTCATCCACATTCCTGCATCCCTCTCCAGTTCTTCTGCCTTTCTTCAAGCAGGCATTCCCCCGACTGCATTGTTTCACAGCCATCTTGGTTTGATGCTCTTGAAAACTTTGGAGAACATGTTATCCTTTCTTCCTCTCGTGCAAAGTTTTCCACAGGTGTGAAGAAGGTGCTTCTCCAAATTCCCCATCTGAAGCCTCTGATAAATAACAAGACAGACAAATCATATTAGATTTTAATGATCAGTGGACAGGAAACTAAGAAAACACTCTACAATTATCCCTCTTGCTTCTGTTCAGCAGCCTCCAGCCAACAGATGGGGATTTCACAGACTGACTTCATGGTGTGTGTGAAAAGGTGGGAAGTGTGCTGCTTTACTTTGGCAGGACTTACAGCAAGATAATAAATAACACCATCCTTGTTAAATTCAGAGAGGACTCTATGTGATAGCTCGCTACTGAATGGATAAAGACAAAGAGAACAGAAATGCTTAAGCCTGTATCTTGTCAGCCACTCCATGGCAGTGGTACTATCAGAAATTAGAGCATAGTGTAATGTGAAGGTGGCCTACTGTGGCAAGAAAAACAGGGTAGCCCTTCCTAAAAATATATATGGTCACATCTTAAATAATACTTTCCTGAAAACACAGTCAAAAGGCTTCAAGAAGACAAAAATGGTATTTTTAGTGAGCTCGTTCTGAAACTCCAGAAGCAGAAAACATGTTTGCTACAGATTAGTTCCTCAAACTATTTCAAAGCCAAATCTTTGTGCCAGCAACAAACCTTCTTTACCTTTTTCTGTCCCCGTATCCAAAATCCAGCATGAAAATCACTTGTTCTGGGCCTGGATTCACTGACAGGAAACCCAAGGCACTACTTCTTATGTTTACATTACAAGTTTATGTGCTTATTCATAAAAATCCTGTAGTCAGAATGAACAGCTTGGATTGCTGATGAGGAGGATTATTTTAATTTCTTTATGTATTTCAATTAAATGCATGAGTATTGATTTCAGTGCATTTTTTTTCAGTTAAAAGCACAGTGATTTATATTGCTAAAATGCTATTGCCTGCCCTGCCAAAAGCATGCATCTGGGAACATTTCTGGGTTGCTCACAGTCTTTTCTCTCTTCTTTCTGCCTCTGACTGCCAGTGCATGCTGTTGAAACAAACCAGCTACTTCAAAAGGCAGTTTCTGTTTTCTGTCTTTGTGAGTCTGGCAGTGTTTTGAGAAGGGGGGAGGAATAGTAAGAGAAGGTAGATTCAAAGCCAATGAATAAAGAGAAAAAAAATGTAATGATAAAACAGTACACCTACCTGAGCTCCACTCTTTCTCCCGGGGTGATACCATTTCTGGATTCATCCGAGGTCGGATAAGTTGAGTTTCAAGGAGCTGCCAGCTCTCTCCGCAGCATCTGAATTTTGTGACCCCGTCTCCACGAGCTCATTGCCAGTCTGCACTTTCACGGCTCCGTCAGAATGGTGCTGTGATGTGCCCATTGTCCCCCGCTGTGACATGCCCATCCTGGCATACACAACCACAACAGGACAGAAGAGCAGCCCCAGATGCACACATTCTGTTCTTCAGCTGGCGTGACAGTTGCTAGTTCTCTCCTTTGTCCAGCATTTTTGATACTCTCCACTATAGTGAGTTTCTACAAGTCTTTTGCAACACCTAAATAAGCATCTTTATTCCTGCAGTAATTTGGCAGTGTACTTGCACTGCTCCTTCTCGTCTCAGGACCAGAAAACCCAGAGTGTTCTTGTATTATTAATGAAGGACTGTCTGCATTGCCACAGGTAATACAGGATTCACATGAGCTTCACATTCACGGAACAAAGTGAGACATAAGCTACTTACAGAAGCAATTACGCTTGCTGAGCATCTACTCTGGAAGTTACCAACAGGACCCCAAACTGAGTGCAGTTGCACATATGGATACACTAGCATACACTGTTGGTGTAAGCTGGAGTCCATTCCCTCCTCCCTTGCCAGCTAAGCAATTAACAATATAACTATCATTGCACAGTTATGCTGGTATGATTCTGCATGTACAGAAGTCGTGAAGCTTAAGAAGTGAGGGCACACCTTCGTTTAAGCCAGGAGTTCTCTCATTAGGCAAATGACAGCATATTAAGGCAGAAAGCAAGAGAAGCAAGGGCACACAGTTTCTCTTGAACATTGCTTTTCATCTTCCAAGTGCAATACAAAAAACGTATTGCAATTAAGCATGGCAACACACTTTTCCGGAAACATCAATCTAATTTTCTAAATAAGGAACATGAAGCAGAGATGTTCAAGTAGATTTGCCCGAGTCAACAAAGCAAATGAGTGACAGAAAAAGGACTGATGTCTAGTTCACAATTCACTACCATATCAGACCTCGTTCTACACTTTTAGACATCAGCTATCACCAAGACTATTATCCTATCTTAACAGTGTGCTTGCAATGATTCAAGATCTTTACAAGGAATCTACAACCTGAATTCAGCATCTCATTAGGCTCAAAGTATAAGTTATAGATTTACCAATTTTAGAGCTCTTTCAATAGCTAGTTATTCACAATCTGCCTGTTTAAGCCTGTTTGATAGCTTATGCGTAATAGACTCAGCAGTATGATGGGCTTAATGAGTTCTGACTTGTTCCTCGAGTTGTTGTAACTGATGATGAGCACAGCCCATCATTTCCCATCCCAACTGAAAGGTAACTTTCAGTGAAGATGATTCAGGTCAACATCTTTCACTTGGGAAGCAGGGTGAGCTCAGCGGGTGATAGCTCAGCTGATGACATTATACCATGTTAAGGTAATTGCACCCTATGACGTTATTGAGTACAGGCTAAAAGGGGAAGTTTTCTAGTTCAACCATGAGAATACTTGGCAAGGACGCCAGAACTGACTTTTTTTAGTGTTGTCTTATATCTTAAAAGGATATTTTCTAGTACTTTTACCATAGTAATCTATTACTGAATAACAAAGGGTATCCAGCACTACTAATGGTCTGACAACTAGTTTCCATATTTTTCTTGCCTTAGGAATGAAATGTTCTTTATATAAAGGTTGAAATCTCAAACCACATGACTCTCACTAATGCAAATTAAACCTTCATTCCTTAATATTATGATTTTTTTTTTGTTGAAAATTTCCCCAAATTAGCATGTTTAAGTAGCCGTCTTCAACATCCCATTCAATTCAAGAAGTACCCTTCCAGTGGAGTAGCAAAGCCACTGACTTTTTAGAAATTTTAGAAATCCATTTTGTTTTTACTCTTTGTGTTATATGCTTACGTTTTCATTTCCCTCCGCCTGGACATCCAATCTATAGCGTTAAACATTTGTGTATTGGCACTTTCAATTTTGATTCTCGTTGTTATAATGCTTGCATCACTACAATTTGAAACCAGTAATATCTGTTAGAAAAATAAATTATCTTTCAGGATTTTACAAACATGCATTTACGCTTTCCAGAAGTACTAATGCTCCATCAGGAACTTGATAGCTTTGTGCTTCCCATGAGAAAAGACTCTGAAAGTCTATGTTACTTACGTGGAGACTAGAACTATAGACACTGAAAAATCAGTTTACGTGCTCTGAATGGGGGCAGGGGGCAAATGATGATTTGAAAGCAGGCAAATGCTATTCACAAATCTTGCTGTAGTTTAAAGGGCTTTTTCACCTTAAATACATTTCTAAGAGAAAAATCGAAAGGAGTAAGAAGAAGAACATGATGCCAATCAGAAGAACGCATAAGAACTCTGATTACACCTGATCCAAGTACAAGAAGATTCACTGGTGACACTGAAGGTAACTGACCTTATATCACCACAAAGGACCTCCAGATCTCTTTTTGTCTAGTTTACAAGCAAGAAAAAGAGAGGTTGGTAACATCTTATCATGTTAACTGTCTTAACACACATGATTCTGATTGTGCTTGAGGTAGCAGGAATTGGCTTCCCACATGACTGGGAAGAGAGATTCCATGTAGTCACTTGGGGAAAGATGGTAGAAACAGAAACCTGGATGACTCTGGTTCTATCAAAAACATGCAGCTGATAACCCTGTGGGTTCCACGCAGCAGCAGTACTACAGGACCATCGATGGCCAGAACCACACCTAATGGGAGCCATTCCTTTTCCCTCATCTTTGAAAAGATTTTCCTTAGACCTGCTGTTCTTAGTCTAACAACCTGCTCCTTCCATAAACTTCACACCACATCACATTCCTCAGGTGTCCTCCACCACCCCACAGCGTGCAAACTTGAGATGCAGAAGTCATGAAACCATAGGGCCCTTCCCTGGTGGATGCATCCTGACTGGTACTTCACCCTCATCTCCCAGCTCCACTTTCCTCTTCCTCGCACTCCAGGCCCTATGCTGCCTCAGTGGCCTTGTCCCAGCCTATCTCCAGCTATGTTCTTGGTCGCTCCACAAATACCTACCTCTTGGCCCACATATCCTTGTGTATCTTCCCTCCTCCCCCTCTGCCTCCCTTCTGCCCTCCAGTTTGCACAACACTGTTGGATGACACACTGAGGGATTTCTTACCCAACAGATGGCCTCGCAAACAGGGAGTAAGGAAGGTGATGGAAGAGCAGCAGCTCTCTGTCCATACACATTCACAGCAATGGGTTGCACCAGGCTTGTATCATTACAGGCTAAAATCTTTCTTGAAACAAAAGCTATTATTTCTTATCATTTGTTTCTGGTGGCTTTTAGGCTTCCTGATCCATATGGGGTCATTATGCAAGACACCATGTCCAAAATATTCACTCTAAGTCATTCTATTGATAACGCTTCTGAAGATAAAACAGATGATTGCTTTCCCTCACTCCATGACGCCCCTGCCTCCTGTATACAGGTGTTACTTGGTCACTGGTGATTGAAGAAGCAGATGAGATCTTTCAAGAGTTTGATATTCACTTTCTAAGTTATGCTGCACAAATGGGATTTCAATCATCAGGCACTAGGTGTTTCAGTGACATCAAAATGTTGTTCATCAGGAATGGAAAGAAAAACACAACAAGGAATTGCATCCAAAGTACTGATTTCCCAATTTACCTTAGGCTAGCGTCGCGCTTCTACTTAATCAAAATATGCTATCAGAGGGGAAAATGAATGTCTACAACACAATTTACAAAAAACTGCTCAATTTGTTGCTCACAAATATTTTTTAAAAATCCACCCCTTTTATGCCAGCGTTTTGGCTCACTGTATTCTATTCCTCTGTCATTAATGCTCTCTGCCGTAAGCACAACTCCTAGCTGGGGACTCCAGCGCGTAAGGGAGCTAGAATAAGATTCCAAATCTCAGTTGTGCTGGCATGAAGATAGGTCTCCTCAGTGATACAGAAGACAATATCCTAGGGAGACTGGAATTAGTCCTATTCCGCACAATTCAATCCAAGATGCAAGGCATATCAAGAAGCAAGTAATTACTAGCTAATGGCTAGGGATGGAAATGTAATATGGTTCAGCCTAAGCATTTCATGACAAGTGACAAGACAGCTTGAAAAAAGGGGGATTTTTTCCAAAAGGATGGAAGGTGTCAAGAGCAAAGAAAAAAGGGTTACCTCTTCAGTTTGGGAGGGGCTGATTCTGGGCATTGGCGATACTTGTGGTGTTTTCAGCTGTGTACTGTTGCTGTCTGGAACAAGCTCTCTGTGGATTGACTGAATATGGTTTTGGAGTTCACTTTCTGATTCAAATTTAACATTGCAACTAGAACATCGAGTCTTCAGTCCCCCTGCCTTGCTTTTGTTCTCAATGGAACTCAAGTTCTCATTTTGGCCCATGCCTTGTCTGTTACTGCTTGAAGGGATGTTGACACTTGGACTACCACTTTTACTGAGATTAACACAGCTAGCACACAGACCATATGGCAGACCATTGATGTCAAGTTTCACTAAATCCTGTTTTGAGCGGAATTCCTTCAGGCAAGAAGCACACTTGTACAGTTTCTGGAGATGCTGTGCGCGCCCTGTGGACTGCACGGCAGAACCGTTTCCAGTTTTCTGCATGTGGAATGTGCCGTGGATTTTCAGTTCCAGCGTGGAGGTCACTGTCTGCATGCACACCACACAGCGGAACCCCGTCAAGGAGTTCCTCAAGTCAGGGTGCATTTGGCAATGCTCTAAAAATTCCTCCTCGCTCTGGAGGGGCATCTTGCAAATCCTGCAGTTTCCAGTGTCCAGGCTCTTACTATGTGTAACCTTATGTTCAGTAAGAGTCAGAAGAGACGGAAACCGCTCGCCACAGATTGGGCACATATAATGTTTCACTGGTCCCAAGTGTGTCTGCATGTGTTCTCGGAGCCCATTTTCAGAGAAGAATGTTCGAGAACACACATTACACTTGTAATTCCCTTTTATGAGTTCAGCCTTTTTCTTCACTATAGCACTTTCTCCAGGTCGAATGTTATGGTCTCGAAGCTGGTGATTTTGCAGGAGAGTCTCCATGGTATAAGCTGCTCCACAAATGTCACAGCCATACATAGGCTCAGATGTGTCCACATCTTCTTCACTGCCATCATGGCTGTTATGGGACTCCTGGCTATTTGTCAACAAGGTCTGAAGTTCCACTTCCTCTTTCTGAACCTGCTCAGATGCCCCATTCGTCCCACAGTTCGGAGTTTTCGTTTCAAAAACACAATGTTTTTCTCTTAAGTGCTTTTCCAGCAAGATGATGGCATGGAAAGCTTTACTGCAGAACTTGCAGTTGTACTTCTTGCTGTGCGTAGTAATGTGACACTGCAGCTCCACCTCTGTACCGAAGGACTCTCCACAGAAGATGCACTTGTGTACTTTGCCTTGGTTCTCCAGGTGGTTGTGTTTAACATGAAGCTGTAGATCAGTCTCATTGCGGAAATCCCAGTTGCAAGACGTACATCTGTATACCTTCTTTTCATTGCTGTGCTTCACAGCCAAGTGTAGCTGAATGGAGACTTTGGAGTCAAAAACCTCTTGGCACAAGGTGCAGCGGAAGAACACAAATGTATGCATGTCCAGTAGGTGTTTCTGCAAGTCATCCACAGAAGTGAACTGCTTGTCACAGCTTTCACAGATGTAGTAGGTTGAGGTGATCATGAAATGAATGGTAACATGCTTCAGCAGAGACTCCTGATTTGGAAATTCCTTGTTGCACTGAGGGCAGGTCAGTTTTGGCAGGACAGTGTCAAGATGTGTTTTCAAATGAGTCTGAAAACCATCCAAGGAAGTATACTTAGCACCACACTGATTACAAATATATTCACCTGCAGGACGAGGAGGAGCGCCTCCAACTGCCTGCATCATCTTTAAAGAGGTCTGCTCAATGGTTACAGGAGATAAGGGACTCATGGCCCTGGATTTTTTTCCATTGTGGATGTAATTCAGTGCCAAAGGAATGTTCTTATGGTTCTCCTTGATATGCTTGTTCAGTTTAAGAACGCTATTAAATATTGGAGAATTTGTACAGTAAGAACAAGAATACACTTCCACCACTGGATCTTTTGGGGTTCCAAGCACAGGGGAACCAAAGCGGGAACTGCTAAGATCACAATGGACTTGTCTAATATGCTCTTCCAGAGAAGAATCTGTAAGAAATCCCATGTAGCAATGGGGACAAAAGAATGCATTACTGTCCTTGGCAGCAGGGTTGGCAAATCCATGAGAACATCGGATGTGTTCCTGAAGGGTGTTGAGGTCATTGAACACTTCGGAACAGAAGTTGCACTGGTACACCATGGCAGGCATGGTAGAAACAATCAGTGCTGGGTCCGGAGCTTCGTGGACTTGCTTAAGATGTTCGTTCAGATTGTAAAGAGATGGCAATACCTCCAAACAATACTGACAGATATGGGCTTGTTCGGGTTTATCTAAATGCATAGTTTTCAGGTGTATCTGCAAAACTGCAAGGCTGGAAAACAACTGTTTGTTGCAATAAATGCAGCTATAGGTAACTTTTGCCTGTTTACTCGAAGGACCAGTGATATCTGGCACCTGCTGAGCTGCCCGCTTCCTTCCACGACCTTTTGGTATAGGGGGAGCCGTTTCCACCATTGTTGAACTATCCACTGAGAGATTCGAATCTGGAGTGGTGCTAGAGACTGAGGTGTAGCCCACAGTTACCAAAGACGGGCTGTTGCTGTGGTTGCATGACTCTGGCTGCTGGTGACTGTCCATGTGGCTGTACAGCTCCTCCACAGTATGAAAGTTCTCAGAGCAAATGCTGCATGAATTCTTCTTCTCACCATTATGAGCCTGCTCCATGTGATTCACCAGAGACGTTTCCTCTACAAAGAGTTCGTGACAGTAAACACACTGAAGAGCAGATCGGTCTTCATTAGGGGAACACTCGGGGTGACATTCTGCAATGTGCTTCTGAAGATCTTCAGGAAAATCAAAGCCTTCTTCGCACTGACTGCATTTCTGAGTGTCCTTCATTTTCCAGTCCTCCATCCGGGAAGCAGACTGAGAGCCATCTTTGTTCCTCTCGTGAACCTGCATGTGACCATGCAGGGAACTGGATGACAGGAATCCACGTCTACAAATGGCACACTTATATGGCTTGTTGGACGTATGAGTCTTTAAGTGAATTTTAAGATGATCACTCCTAGAGAACGCTGCGTCACACTCACTGCAGTGATACTTCTTGTCTCCAGTATGAAGCTTTATGTGGCGGTCCCTGCTCCGTTTGTGTTTGAAGAGACGACTGCAGTACGTGCATTTGAAAGGGAGCTTGTCGCTGTGACTTTGCTCGTGGTGCTTTAAGTAGCTGAGGCGGCTGAACGATTTGTCACAAAACTGGCATGGATAGGGCAACCCTGGGCCTCCTTCCTCTTCACCAAAATCACAACCTTCTCCATGGCTCGGGGAAGTCTGGTCCTTGCTAGAAGGTGATGATGCTGGCCATGAGCAAGTAGGGTCATCCTCAACATCCACTCCATCTGAAATGAGAAAGACACATGCCCACAAGCTTAATCCCTACAGTTCAAAGGAGACAGCAAATGCACATGAGCAACACAGATCTGCTACTCCTAAATAGCTAAAACATATTAAACTCAGACTAGGATATTTCTTACACCTGTATCCAACAGCTTCAAGACCACATTTATTTTTATCAGACTGTAAAACATTACAAGTTATTAAATAGTTCTGTGCCTATATTACCTTTTTATTGCTTTTTTATCATTCTTTCTCAGTTGCAGGATATGTATTATACATTGACAACTTTATTAAAATGCAGTTTTTAATATATTTAATGTTTCTTTTGTATCCACTCTAAAATGATTTGCAAATTATGTGAGCATCTGAAGAGTCAAAGGAAAGGAAAAAATATTACAGGAATGATTTAAAATTAATACAGTCAACCTACATGCCTAATATTTAATGAAAAAATCCCCCCTGCTTTGCCACAGGTTTGGGTTTTTTTCCCCTTCAAGTTGATTCTGAACACAGAAATCTTTTAAAGGCTATTAGTGAAAGAGACTTGGGTGTTATTCCAAACAATAATAGGAAAAATTACAGGGGAGGAACCGGACAACAGTATAAACAGTGATGTTTTCTCTAATAAAGTGCAACCAGATTTCTCCAATAATGATACAATTCAGTTACTGAAAGCTGGCAGCTGGATCATTAAATGTTCAAAACAAACTAACAAACCAACAGCCAGGATCAAGGAAAATGAGAAAGTTTCAAAAGGGTCAGTAGTGAACAGCATTTTTTTTTCCTTTTTAAGTTCAAGAGGTTGCCCACCATTTCTTCCTTTTTGCAAAGGCCTCAGCCAGCTGAACTTCCTCAGTCCAGCAGAACCTGCACCGTGAGGTGATCACAGACAAAGCAACTTGTAAAAAACTGGAAACAGGAAAAATGATAAACGCTTATGGTAAAAGCTGAAAGATTTACAAGTAACAAGGAAAAGACAAAACAGAAATGCTAGCCAGATATTAAACTGATCTAGTTATCCATGATACTACCTCATCTCTAGACAGGGCACGTTGTAACTATTTTTTCCAACAGTTGTGCTGTACCGTTTTTCTACCTTTTGTTTTAAATGTAGACTACAACACTATAATGATCATCCTTAACCTAAAACTTCTTTAAAAATATTAAAAGAATGCTTGAAAGACCACTCTACATCAAATAATCCTTCTATTCCTTTCCAGGGGCAACGCTTGGGGTTTTTTTTTTCCTTCTAAAATTAAGATTGACTACAGTAATAGTACAAAAAACCCCAGGATAAATGTCTTGAAAATTATCTTTTTTAAGGTTTTCCTGCAAAGCAGTAAGTTTCTTAATATCTTCAGCCTTCTCTCAAGAAATTTACTACACCAACATAAAAGTTAGGGCGGGCCTATATTATGTAAACAAATTCCAAGCCTGCTTTCTTTAAGGTAACGAGATTTTACCTCTTGCTTATCCACAGGAAACAGATGAGGATTCATTCCTTTCCTGCATCTAGAAACTGATGACAACGCCATCTCACTATCGATGCCAGATGGCAACCATCGAACTCTGAGAAAACAACCAAACACCATTGCTGGATGCCTGCCCATTGACACAATGCTTTTCAGGATAAGTTGGAAACCGCACGGCTTTTTATCCTCTTGTTTACGTCTTGAAGAGGAGGGTTTCACAAATTAAATACACACACAAATACATATCTGTACTTAACCTACCTATGAACCTGCACTAATGTCATATATTTAAATCTCAAAACCAAACCCTAGCCCAAGTACCATGTCTTTGAACTGAAAACAAAGGTGTTTGGTTTTTTCAGATAAAAATTGAAAGATAAAAATCCTCCCTTCCAGCAAAAGTACTATCATCTGCTAAAACGCTTCCCAGTGTACTGAAGCGAAGTTACTCATTGTCATACTACTAAATAATACCAGCCAAGTGAGTTTTTAAGTTGGTACATTAATGACCGCAATATTCACAGGAGACTTTTAATGTAAATCTGTGTACTGCCCTTTCAAATTCGTTGGTTTGATTCTAAAACTGGAAATGATCAAACCAGTGGATCAACTATTTCCAGAAAAAGATGTCAATTTTTTCTACATTTTTAAATTTCATTTAAAATTAATATTTTCAGCCAGGTCTTTTAAGTGGAAAAACCTTGTCCTTTAAAAATCAAATATATTTTGACATACAACCACTGCTGGCAGATAAACAGGAATTTATGTCAAGCAACCGAGTGAAGAAAAATAGTCTGTGACTGCTTAGGCAACATATTTTGTAACCAAATTTAGTATTAAAATGTATATCCTATGCAGAAATGATATATTATTGTATAAATGTTTAGAAGAATATATAGTAAGCGTTATAAATAGTGTACCATCACTGACACAGTAGTAAATCACTTCCTTTTTGTGGCCACTGCCTGCCTGGTTTTACCTATTATACAACCATTCCCCCCGGCTCGTGGATCTCAGCGGGCCGTCGGGCTGGCAGCAGGGTCGGGATCAAGCGCCGAGCCTGACCACGGCATAAGCAATGGCAGCCCCTGTCCCCCATCCGCTTCTCCTTCTTCGTTTGGGGATCCCTCCTCAGCTTTTATGCAAGGGAAGGAAAGCGGAGGGGGAATAGCGCGAACTACAGCACAGAGTTCTTACTTTCCAACCCACAAATATAAATGTTTGTGTCACTTTGCTGTTGTTTTTTTTAATCTGAGCCCATAGTAATTCTGCAGAGTAATTCTCTTTGTGCAAAAAGGAGAAGAGCAAACCACTTACAACTCCAACTTGCGCCCTTTTAACTTGAAATGTGAAAATCTCTCAATCCCTCTGAGCTACAGAAGAACCAGCAAGGCAGGGGGAATTCCGCACAGTGCACAGCAGAGGACAACAGGATTTTCCTGAGTACGAGCCTAACAATGCGGCCAACACATTTCCCTGGCTTCCCCCCCCCCGGCACAGCGGGGCGGGGGAGAGTCGGTGTGGAAGGGGCACCGACGGCCGGTCACTGCTCTCCGGAAGGAGGGCCCCTGGGCTGCGCTTACACAAAGGGTTCCCAAAGCCTGGCCTGCCAGCTGTCAGTGACCCACAGAAGGACTTTTGAAACTTTGCTTCTGCAACAAGAGAAATGTTTCGCTGACATGACTTTTGCTGTGCAGGCTTCAACCTGAACACTGGGAACAGCCAAGGCCAGGCTGGATGGGGCTTTGAGCAGCCTGGTCTAGTTTGAGGTGTCTCTGCCCACGGCAGGGGTGTTGGAACTAGGTGATCTTTAAGGAGGACCCTTCCAACTCCAACCATTCTACGATTCTATGAACATTGTATGTGATGAACTAACACACCCAGTGAGCTTAGGGCCTGTCTAGGAATGGATCTGAGGACAGCGGTCAAGAAGGAAACCTGGACTAAGCGTAACTACTGCTACAGCAGGACGTGAGTGATGGCACTGCCAGTCCTGCCATCTCCCTACCCCGCCCCACAAAGATGTGGCCCCATAAAATTAACATGCAACCACGAAGAACATCTCCTTCAGAATGGTAGTGACCTGCGGCTTGCTAGCCCTCGCTGAGGCTACTCCATGTTAGGTGAGCAGACCTGGGCACTCAAAGCCATGGTGGAGGAGCTGAATGAAAGGTCCCGCAGCCAACCAGATGGCCTGGGATGCGGAGTCCACTCCCGCTTTCCCAGGGGCACTTCCCACAGCACCGGCTCTGTGTTGGGGGTAAAGTGCGATCTGCTGTCGGGGTAAAGGACCTCAAACCCCTTTTTGATGATCACTCTCATAGAAGTTTCCTGCTGCTCTGCATACAGCCACATGTATATAAATCTGCAAACACCTACCCATCAAGCTATGTCAACATTACAAATACTGATTTTTAATGTTATAACAAGCTGTTTTAAAATACTCTGGACCAAATTCAGATGCACACATACAAGTCCCCAGAAGTGGTACACATCCATCTGAGGGCAGAGGAGGACTCCAGGTATTCAACAGAGTGTTTATGGAGTTTTAAAATATATTTTCTGTATCGACTTTATTTTTTTTCCTTCGGCACTCACTAAGTGCTACTTACTGTAAATGCCTTTTTTGTGTTATGGCAAGTATTCTGAGTTTCAATGTGATGCACTTAACATGTCTGTGTAAATTTTTAATTTTTGGAACCAGTCACTTCACACTCGCTGACTCTAAGAAAGCTCTAGCACTCACAACCAAAAAACTTTGCTGGAAATCGGCTACAAGGCCTAAAAGTCTATTTAAAGATGCAAATGTGTGTGAATAGTTAGTGCAGATGTTTTTCTACACCAACTGTACTTGCTGAGTTTCACCATTTCCATAAAGCACATTAAAACAAGTGTGTGAACACTCTGAGATGAAAGTACCAAGCACTCCTGAGACTTCCAGTGGAAAGTAGAGCTGCCTGACTTTTCTCCAAGCAGACAGGAATGCCCATGATTCAGCAGCCTGAGTAAATAAAAGAGGTCCTTATTTCCTAATTTTGCTGGCTGGCCACACTGCAGCAGTCTCTGTGCTGCTGCCAAAGGGGATGCAAAACTGGAACTACACCCAGCAGCTGAAGGACTGTCTTTGTTAGCCAGCCAGGCCTTCCTGACCATCTTCTGGCAACAAAACTACCGTATCCTGCGAGGAAGACCTCCATCTCGGGCTTGATAGTTCTCTAGTCTGTCTAATAGGACAAAACAACAGATTTTGCCCGGTCTGTGCTGGAGGAGGACAGCTGGAAACTCAGTTAGTAGCAGAGTAACACCTGTTCAGTCATATTTATGGGGGAAAGTGCTCACTAACAGAAAAGTGAAGTAATACCAGAAGGAGTTATCCCACGGAAAGGGGAGGGAGGAAGGGGGAAGCATCAGAGCACAAAAGCACCTCTGTGGAGTTAGCAGCCAGCCACTCATGTGCCAACCCCAGTAGTCGTGAGGTCTTAAAAGTGATCTTATCCCTGGTGCTGCTGACTGAATTAACAGTACCGCTTCAGAAAAACGTTCCTTAGTCACCAGGAAGGTTTATGACATGCATGCTTTGGCTGGAATACGCTTCAGGGCACTTGCTTTATCATGCCTTATTTTTCTGTATGATTTAAACATGTTTTTGCTGCCACTAGACAAATGGCCATGTTCCTAAAGCAAATGTCAGCAAACCTTTATGTGCCATAATACATAAGGTTTCTCTGATAGAACAGAGTTTACAAATATGAACAAATGAGTATTTTCAATATCCTGTAAGGAGCAGTTTTCTATTTTCCCCATTTTGCTGCTCGAGTATCTGGGGCACAGACAAGCTGGAGCGGTTTGCCTCAGGTTACAAATGTAATCTGTGCAAAGGAGGAAACAGAACCCATCTCTCCCAGGTCTGAGCCATCCCTGCAAGAAAAATCCTTTCTCCCCCTGAAACACAGAGATGGCAAAATGCTTAAGCTGCCGGACCTGACCAAAGAGAAAGCCCAGCAGTTTAGCTGGACAGACACCCCCCGGCTCCAGGTCCTGCTGATATGTTCTCGCTACTTTGCTCTTTAATGATAACGCCAGACTGGTCACACAACTATCCCCCAGGACCCCACCTGAAGTACTAAATAGTAAGGTTTCTTTAAGAGGTATAAAATTTGTAACAACAGGTTACGTAGGATGGGAATAGATACTAAAGATGACAAATGAAGTACACCAGGCAGCAGCGCATAAACACATCTACTGCATACTGCCGCGGGCATATGGATTATGAATGCACATGCATGCATTGAATTGTTGTGTACTTATTATTTGTTGCCCCACCACCAGCCAAAGACCTGTTCATATACCACGGCATACACATATATGTGCTCATACACACATATTGAAAGGGATGGATAACACGTACAAACATACAGTTTTGCTAATTTAACAGATGGCATGCTGTAAGATAGAATTTGGATTGTAAGAAAGGAAGGACTAAATAGCAGGTAGGTAGGTCAGTTAACTGGATGTATGATAGAGCTGCACAGTTTTAAATCCTTGCATTTTTGTGCAGGTAATTGAGTGGAGTGGTTATTATATATCATATAGTTTACTTGTAATGGCCGTTTCAGGTTTTAGTGCAGGACACATTTTATATTATTACCACCACTAATTGTCTGCAGGGCTACCTTGAAAATGAGATAAGGAATCTTAGGGGAATATGCAGGTGTGAATAAATAGTAAATGAAGAGGTTAGATATTGCTGAAATAAAACAATATTGTGCTGTGTGCTGAACAGATCTAAATAACTAGAAGATCAAAGGATAGTGTTTAAGCATTAACATGACTTCAGTGATGGCCTAACATGTATGTCACTGAAACAAACTACAGTTTTGAGGTTTTTAATAGAATTAGCAGATAGTGCTAGCCTTTAAAGTCACTTTAAATAAAATGCACATTATTACATAATATTGCCTGTTTACTTTCAGTAGAAATGTACACAGTTTTGGAAAACCTGCAACTTTAATATAACCATCTAATTTTTTTCACATCAGTGACCCCACATTAAACTCACTCATTTGTCTCATAACTTATTAAATGGCTTGAAAACTAATACTCTATAATGGGCATTCAAAAGAGAAATGTGAACTTTAAAAATTATTTATAATTTACAGATGTTTTTAAAATCTATCAATATTTCAAAACTGCTTTGGGAGCACCAATTAAATGCATTAACAGTTAGATTACTGGGAGAGAAACATAGAGGGGTTCCTGACCAACAGAACTGAGACAGCTGGTAGGGAGGTTTCCCCATTTTAAATTTCATAACCAGAAGAAAGGCAGCTCCTAGAAACAACAAATAAGGCACTTTAATACCTCGCAGGAAAAACCTGCTTGCTTTTATAAAATGCCTTTAATGCCTACATAAGTAGTTAACATTCCTGTATTGCTCTCCTAAGGTAACCTAAGCCTCCAGTTCCATTATGTCTTCTTCAGAAGACATATTACTATTACATATGTAGAGAGGAGCATAAATGTTTTCCTTGATTGTTGCTTAAAGTTCATTTGAACAGACGGAGCCCAATGAATTCCATCTTCTACAGCCAAATTAAAGAAAATGTAAGCAGTTCACATTCTGCTCCACCTTTCAAATCACACACAAACCCCAATTTGCAACTAGAAGAAAACAGAGCTACCCTCCGCGTGTTTGAGGAAGCCGGTATTTTGTGCCTCTCTAGGCAAAGAGAAAGAGTAAGTAATTTTCCACAGTCCTGTACATATAACTAATGACAGTCACCATCCTCAAAGGTTATTATACTGCTTTACATAATTGGGAATCGCATGTCACACAATTAATTTACAGGGGTTGTTTAGTTGTGACTATACAAGCACTAAGCGATTCAAATTAGCTCATTTGTCCACTGCTTAAATGTGACAAACACATTTACACTGTATTTCTTCCACTGTTAAGTTGCTATTTCTTTTAGTAGTTGTTTTTGTTTGTTTGTACAGTATGAGTCAGAGACCACCAGGCTTGTTCCATCTGAAGCCAGGGTCAGAAAAAATCACCCTGAGAATAATTACATTTAGAATCAAGATAATGGGAGAGCAAAAAACCCATTCAAATACTCTACGAAACTTGCACATAATAATGATCTCCTAAGAATCTGTATATTTAACAACCTCATGCACTAAAGGTAGTGATTCAGTCAATCAGGTCTTTGCTAGAAAATAATCATTATAATTTGTTGTGCTGATAACAGTATTTGTACTGCTTATTAAGAACAGCAAATGACTGGGGGATAACAGTTCAGGTTCCTCGCTGGACTCCAATACTTTCCTCTGCATTCTGCTTTCGCTGGGTCGGGCTCTCCCCAGGCAACACCATGAAAAAGACCAGAAACCCTCTCCCTCCAGTCTTCCCCCGCGCTGCAGCTCCTTTTGAAAGCTGCTGAAGTGTACAGGACAGGATACAGTGCTCAGAGACAGCAGCCCCTATAACACAGTTCCAGTCATCAAAGTAACTTTCCAGTGGCACACAGGTATTAAAGTGCTGTTTTCTTTCCCAGGTGACGATATAAAGAGTGTGTCTGAAGTCAGAGAAGCGTCGTTCTTTCTCTTTCCTTCCCCAAAATGGTCCAGAGGCTCAGACCCTGAGAGCCGAAGGAGACCATGCTTCACTTCTGCCTTCCCAGTCCCCATTCCTGCACAGCCCCAAGACCCCACGAGGAGAAGGGCAGACTATCAAAACCTCCCCAGCTGGAAGCTCAGACAAAAGATGGAGACCGAGCTGGATTTGCAGGCAGGAACCCTTGAGATGCCAAGCACCACCATGGGTCCTTATTTGAACATCGCCCTTCTTTCAGTTAATGCATGAAGGTCTGCAGGGATTGCTGCGGGTGTACCTCACGCTTGGCCGCCTTCCCTCTTTTTTTTTAATCACGTATGCCTGTCCCTCCCACCTGTGCCTACATTTCAACCACCCCAATTCACTCCTTCATTGCCTCTAGACCAGAACAGCGACAGCAAGACACACTTTGGAGGGGGCTAAACTAGGACAAAGAAAAGAAGGAAGGGAATGTGTGGAGAAGAAAAAGAAAGGAATATAATGTGGAGAGAAAGAAGGGAGTAAATAATTGCATCTGAAAAAAAAAGCAGGCAGAGATATTCCAAAATCTTTTATAAGCAATGGAAAGTAAAAGGAAATGAAGATCAAGCAAAAGCAATGGAGGCAGTTAACGCTTTCAAAAACATATCAGTGTTATTTTACAATGTGCTAGAATTAAATACAGTAAATAAACACAGAACTGCTTATTTCTTAGAATGACAGAGATGTGGTGGCGGTCTTATTTACACAGGTGAAAACTCCTGGACCTAGATCTGCAAAGGGACTTAGGTGTCTCCAGGAGCCTAAGATGCAAAGAAAGCAGGATTCATGGGGCCCTGGGGGGGACCAGGAAAAGGTCTGCAACCTCGCAGCTTGGGCTCTCAGCTGGGAGAGGGGAGTACTGGGCTCTTTATACATTAAAGAGGCACTGGATAAAAACAAAAATAAACCTAAGCACAAGTTCCAGACTGCAAGAACCCCTGGACTAAATGAGTGTCCTTCTCAGTAGGTTAACAGTTTCTTTTCAAATGTGCTCCTACCAGCCCTATGAATAGGGTACTCTTTGCTCCAGCAAGCCCAGCTTCCATGGGAAGAGATCTCTGCACAACCAAAGACCCTCTGCGCAGAGGCAGGAAACATGGCTTTGAATCCTCTCAGGATGCGGCGGGAACTGAATCAAGGCTTCATGCCATTTAATACTCTACCTATCTCGCTCCTCTATAGGGAAGGCAGGAACACAGCACCTTCTGCTGAAAGTGTTCACTGTGTCCCGGGCTTAGTGCGATGCTCTCTGTGCAGCAGGCTGATCTAAGGCAATGGGTACCCAGATGCTCACACTAGGGTGGTTTCATAGACTGCCAAACCACAGACACCTGAGAAACTTTTCATGAAAAAAAAAAAGAGGTGCCTACCAAACTGGGGTGAACCCACAGAGGTAGGTTTTGGACAACCATTTCTATTTAGCTTCTTATAGTCCCGCTACATCCCATTTTAGGCTCCCTTTTTTCAGATCTGGCTGTTAGTGCAGATGTGCTGCACAGCTGTTAAATGTGATGTCCCCGAGCAAAGGTAACCTTGGTTTTTAAACTAAGTCAGTGCTCAGAATGGCAGACAAATGCTTACAGCCACACTAGTGCAGCACAGTCTCACTGGCGGCAGTGTGTCTCAGGAACTTTCTCACTGTAGTCAAAATGCCACGCAAGACAATATAGTCCTTTTTTCCCTGATCCTCATTTTCCCCAGGTTACTCGAATGGGAACACATGTGGATGAATCTGCGATGGGACAGGCACAGGTTGGTAGGTGTGTGTGGCTTCCACTAACCTACAAGTGGTCTAGCCCATAAGCAGGACTTAATAAATTTCCCAGTTCAGAACGGTCAGGAGACCAAATCCTACTACAAAACTGTCACATGTAAACTGTCACACCTACTGTCTTCCTATCTTGCAGAACATCGGTCCCTCTATGTTGAATTTTGCAAGGTAAGAGTTGCATTTAAAATACATGCTTCATTCAGTCCTTTCATGTTAATACAGGTTTATTTGCGTGATTTAATTATAAAAAAGATGGGGAAATTCTTTGCAAAAGGCAGCATTTTCCTTCTCTTCTGTATAATTTCCTTTCACCAAAGCCTGCTGAAACTCATGATTAACTGTCTGAAATAGAGGCCTCTCCAGAAATAAAGAGATCTCTGCTTTTTAAAGCCTATATCTAAAACAACCCTTTGTACCTTCCTCAGTGTAGAATGGAAGCCTGGTGTGAAATACAGTAAATTAAGCCTTCTGCTGTCAGAGCTGGAAATAAGAGTAGAGCAGAATAGCGGCTGGATTTGAAATGACTTTTTTTTTTTTTTTTATTGGCTTCATTTACATCCTGTCTAAGGTCTTCTGAGCAGCTCAAGGTGTCTTATCTCTGGCTACCAGGGGGTATTTTGCAGTCAAAGCAGTTAACGTACTTTCTCTCTCTCTCTTTTTTAAGGCCATCTTATCTTATCAGACAGATCTCTTCAGGCTGAGGAGAACCCATACTTATCAGTAGCTGTACACTGTATTGACAGCTCAGTGCTGCTAGGGACAAATGAAAGCTTAGGGTAGAAAAAGATCAGTTAACCTGTTCCACTCTCAGTTTAGACTAATCTTTGGTTTGTCTAACTTCAGGAAACATTGTACGTCTTTTCTCTGTTTACTTGGACAACAGAGGCACACAATCACATCATCAGTTGCTAAATCTGGTGCACAGGTACAGCCACTGCAATAATCCCCAGGGCGGCCTGCCGCTTGACTCGTAAGCGCGAGCAGTGCTCCGCTGACCTCCAGCAACTCCTTCTCCAGGTGACCTCAGGGGTGGTGGACTGTCCTTGGAGCATCTGAGAGTTGCTAGGATCGCACAGCAATGCAAAACCGGGGGCCGCGCAGACTCACAATTTGTGCCTTCCCCCAGAGCAAGGGGAAGCGTGCACGCTGAGGGCCAGAAATGGAAAGTAATCCCACATATGCTCTAAATGGAAGCAATGAGACTGAACGTGAGCCTGAAGACCATCCTCAAGCCTGTTCTTGGATCAGAAGATAAGGTGAAGAAACAGTTTATGTAGACCTGTCCTCCATATTCTATCAGGGTAAACCTTATAGCATGGCATGACTAGCAACTAAGAGCAGTCAGCCCTGCTAACTCGTACCTCCAGGAAATACCCAAGCCAGCTTTCTCGCTTACCACCAAAAAAAAGATACAAATGGCAAGATTCCTCTTGTCCTTTGCCTCATGCCACGAGCAGTGAACCAGGTCTAAAAAGTTACAGCTGCTGCTACTGAAAAATCATTCGCCGTAATTTCAGGTGAAAAACCATGTAATTGAACACTAAGCCTTGTGTTGGTCCTGCTTTCTACTTTTTTAGGTTGATTTTTTCTCTCCTTTCTGTGTCCAAACACTTCATGAGCACTTTCATATTAGTGATAACCCTAGACTTTCCCTGCAGAGACGGTTCGCTATTAATTGTCCATTATCTTGGTGTGTCAGCACAAAGGAGAGGGGAAGAAATTCTCATCCAAATGGTTTCACCTCCCTCTCTTGAGAGTGATGCCCTTGTCAGGGCATTAAAGACATGAAAACCTGCCACTTATCAGAATTGTGTTTGAATCGAACTACTGTCCTTGAAAACAGTAGACACCAGATACCATCAAAATAAGCCACATTGGCAGATCCCGTTCCACTGTGACTCAGGCAACCTTTATAAAGCTTATATACACACTTGTGATTGCATGTGATCAGTAACATTATAGCCATGGCTTAAAATGAGAAAGGCATGTTCTTTTTCATTTTATAAAACAATAAGCATATTATAAATAGCAATTGCCAGAATGAAGAAGAGTTGGCCGGCATCTATGCTAAGTCTCTAGATACCACATTAAAATGTGGAATAGTAGTATGTGCAGATTTTTTGAAAAGAGATGGGAGTAGAAGGAAGAAGATACAGATGACATTTTTTTATGAAACAGTTTGGAAGATTTCAACAGTTTAAATAAGCCTGAGGACACACTTGAATGTAAACTCATTGCTGAACCAAATCGTAAAATTTTTTAATTACTTCACACCACCAATTCTTAACAAAACATAATTCAAGCCTATTAAAATGCTGAATTTGCTTGCTAAAATGAAACAATATTTCAAAGAGGTCTTTAGTAATTCCGTGAACCTGTTCAGAAACAAAACAAAAAAAAAAGAGCTTAAGTTACATCTACAGCAGCAAAGCTCTATCTGTCTTTTTTGGACAATCAACGACTGACCTCGCTTTTCACAATTTGAAGTCACAAAGAGGAGCAAAAAAAAAAGAAAAAGAAGTTACGCTTTGCTTTTAACAAGTAAACAAGTGTACAAATTAATTCAGAGCGCTGTAATTTTGAAAATTTTCTATGTTTAATGTGCACTGCAGTTAAACTACTTTTTCTGTACAAATTAATTTACTGCATCAGTGATCGATGTTTATGTTTAGGCAATTTTATTTCTCAGTATGGTAAAATTAGACCTAATAGTTGCAACCTGTTATGTCCAATCTGTCACTGAAATTCAAATTGCCTTTTTCCTATTATTCAAGGAGCAATTTGGAGGAATTAAAGCCATCTAAAACCAGAAGACAAACAATTCTCTGTAAGGACTCAATAGCCTGCGTTATCAACCTGCTCTAGAAAGTGGTGGCCCTTCCTCGGCCGAATCATTGCTACCTTTGCTCAGGTTCTGAACATTTCCAGCCCGGAGCGCCACAAAAGGCACAAGTGTTTGAAGACAGCAGAGCATTGTGGCACTCCTTGAAGGGAATGTAAAGACAGTATACGTTTTGTGGGAGTGGAAGTATCATTAACAGCTAACAGAAAGACCCTTCTCTGTATTCTATAATGGTTGATGTTCACAAGTTTTCAATTAGCCATCCATGTATCTACAAAAAACTAGATTTTGTTCTTCATCTGGGACAAGTTAGTTATTGCCGTCTTGTTCTTGTCAGTGAAGCACTCAGCTGCCACCGACAATTATTATTTATTACTTCCAGTACTAAAACGTACTGGTCGAACTTTGTTTACTACCCGTTGCCTTATTATTCCTCACTCACTTCAGTGGGATGGCTGTGCTATACACACCAGGTTATTCCCTCAAATCACTTGAGGCTTCTTGAGGCCTCAAAGACCCTTGCCCCATCTTCCAATGTATCTTACATGTTCTGATCACATTTAAATGTCTGTATGGTCTTTCACTCTTAAAAACCTAACTATAATCCTCCTCACAATTAAGAAACAAATACTCCCTCTCCTCCCCTCTCCCTTCTACCTTTATTTTTCTCTGTGTGTTTGTGTATGGGAAGGAGAGATTCATTTTTCTCACACACGGAGAATGGATACTTTGCTTCCAAATACCAGCCTGCGTGCAAGTCTTTGGTCTTGTTGGAAATGGATGAAATAGAAACAGTGAGATGAGAGATAATGTGGGTTTTGAGGAGATTTTGCATCTTTTCCAGTCATTTTGTTTTACGCTCTATCTTTTATCACTTTTAAAATTCCAAGTAGGCTCATTTCTTTGCAAGATTGCTCAGTTCATCAAGCTGATTAATAATTTTGCTACAAGGCTGTACTGATTAATGTGGATTAGTCAAGTGATTAATAATTTTACTGTTTTGCAGGACCAAGCTGCCCTAAACGTCTTGGATTTTGATAGTATTTTACAACTGGAACTTCCTTAGATGGATGATACGGAACTTCCTGGATTCCCAGTGCTCAGCAAAGTGGCATGACCTTACCCCTGGGTTCACTCCTCTGTTTTAGTGCCCATAAACCATCTTCAGATGACAATATTTGACCTAAGACCCTTGGGTTTTGTACAGCACTTGGCTCCTACTTCCTCTTCCTCCTAGCCGTTTGTTTCATTCCCCTGGTTGATGTTATCAGACTTATCTCAATGTGAGGTAAAGCACGTCTTTTTGCTGATTCCTACGCAGTTTCTAGAAAAAAGACCTGAACTTCTGTTGATCCCTTGGCAGCCAGCATAACACAAATAACAACATCATCTACACGCGTTTCGGGTATGTATGTAATAGTTAAATCATTTGATGCAGGATGGGAAACAGACACTTTATTTCTAGTAATTGATGGTAGAAGCACGGTCCATTGTATTCTACGATTACATTTACACGCTTCCTCCTGAAGTGGCCAACAAACCAAATCACTATTTATCATCTATTGTACAAGATTTCCTGACTCTGCTTGTGTTTAGACTTCTGTTTTGCTGATACTGGACTTCATGGTATCGTCAGTCTCCAGAGGAGCATATAAAAGCACGATCTATTTCTAAGACTGAATAGCGTGCTCTGTGTTAGGTAATGCATTGGCCGGTAGGCTGCACTTTCTTGCTAATTACAGTGGAAGTTTTCTCTTAAAGAAAACATGGCATTGCAAATGGCGTGGAATCAGCTTTCTTTCTAATTGGAGCTTGCTTTCTAATTCTCTCAGTACTAAGTTTCCCCACAAACACACTCTTCTGTATTTGGATACGGGATTTAACCCTCTTAGACGAAATAAGACTTGACTCAATTATATATTTATTTGATCTTTTCTAAAGCACCAATTGCAAGCCAAGTAGCATAAAGAGCCAAATGCAAAACAGTAAAAGTAGAAAGCAAAATCTAATAGCATGTTACAATATGCTACACACACAGAATTCAAAAGGGACCTGTCAGCCCCAAAAGATTCAATTCCTGACTAGTTAGAGGAAAGAGAAAAACAAAAGGGTAGCAGATGCAAAAACAAAGGTAGGGAGCCCATAAAACAGTCATGGATAGGCCAACTGAAATAAACAGGGCTTGCAGCTTGCCTTAAAGGCAGCCAGCAAGGGGCTCTGGCAGGGAGCTCCACAACGGAGGACAAGAAAGCCTTGCCTTCGGCCCGCGCCTGCCTCAGCCCGGGGAGAGAAAGACGACTATGTCCAACTGCGAGCAACTGCCAGACAGGGACATGGAGCGCAAGGCTGCTGCCCAAGAACTGGGGGATTAAAATTTGAACAGCTACATGGACGGGGCTATATCTTTTAATATATCAGCTTTCCACCCCAAAGAGGCTCCGGATCAATTTCAAGGGAAACAATTAGGAGCACATTACAGTAGCCTAGCCCAGATGACTGCAGTATGGTCTCTGTCCAAGATAAATAAGCAAACTGTTCAAATAAGCTGGAAATTCATCACAGGGATGTAGAACTAGGGCCCTTCTTGCTGAGGAAAGAACATTACGATGTTGGTCAATAATACTCCTGACTTGTATCCTGTACTAGCCTGAAAATGTGTCTCTCCACATCCCAGAACACTTCCTGCTTCTTTATTTCATGCCCATTAAGAAGGCAGCCTCTCAAGGCATATCCTCTAAATGTTTCCCCCTGTTTTCCTCAGTCTTGTATGTGTTGTGCTACAACCAGTTTCACTCCTCTAAAACATGCCTACTGGAGACATACGTTACATGCCTGCAAATATACTGCAGACCACCTTTAAGAAAGCACAGTTCATAGCAGACCAAAAGAAAACATCATACATTGTAATGTCTCCAGTCAGTTAGGGGAACTGCAACCTCTGACTCCTCTGGTATCTCACATCCCACACAAAGACAGAGAAAAAAAAGGAGATTTAATGGAAGACTTCCTTGTGTAAAAAAGCAAATACTCATCCTGGAATAAGGTATTACCCATTTGACCCAACCATTTAATTGCTCTAGGCCAGATGCCAGTTTTGGGTGACCTTCTTGGGCCAGGCTCCAGAGCCATGGGACAGGAGCCCTTACCGCCAACATGGACACAGTGGCAGCTTGAGGAGAGAGGAGCTGGGGAGTGAAGGGTGCACTAGGAGCATCCTGACCATCAGGAGGAGCCAGTAACAGCTGTTCCTACCGAGCTACAGTCCCAACACAGGGTCACTTCAAAAAAATTGGTAATCCAGGCAGAATCGTGCTGTGGACTGGATCTGGCTTGCAGGACATTTTTTGGACCACTCTGTATCAACTCCAAAGCAAAAGCTCTTCTCTGGCTTTTTACCATGGCAGAAAAAAAAGCCTGTTTTATGGCTTTTTGTCTCATGGGCATAAACCCAATCAAAACAATCTGAAATGCAATCAAGACAATTAGCTTTTTTATTCCTTCTGATCCTAGCATGGCTGCAAAGGAGACCGATAACCTTCCGGTCTGATCTTCATCTTCCTGGCAAAAAGAAATATGAACAACATCAGCGCAAACAATTGCTGACTTTGTACCAATGTGCAGGCAGCCTATACTAACCAGGCAGCCTGTAACAGGAAACATTTCCAGGAATTTTACATGTGTTTTTATTACGGCAGGATCTGTTTTCTCAGTTTTATTCAGTCGTGAGCTCGGATTTTAGAATGCAGTGGTACAATACTGTGTCTGCTACTTAGAGAGCGGGATGGCTGATGAAAGGCTGCACTCTCCCTGAATTTTCTACATAAATACTTGGCTTTTGTTCCTTGGCTCTGATGTCTGCTACTTTAGCCCAGGCTTACCATTCCCATATTGGACCACTTTATTTCCACAGAAAATTTCCAGATCTCTGTGGCTATTTGACCCAAAATTACTGCCTCTGAAATATTTTAATTTGCCAACTTTCTTGACAAGCTAAAAACTGTGTTCCCCTGAAGAGGCAGTTTGCATCACCTCAGCTTATCTTATGTGAGGTAAAAAGAATCTGTGATGCTGACTGAGATTTATCACAAGCTCCTACTCATATTCTGTAAAGTATTTAACCCTAAATGATCATTTTCATAAGCTCAACTATGTTCCTCCCCACATATTTAATTGCAAAAAAGCTAATATTCTGTGTGTGGCAGGCATGATGTACTGGGGATGTACTAAACACACGGAGGAAACTTCTAGCAAGTCATTTACGTCAATGAAATACTAGCAGACACATCCAACAGATACAGAGGAGGACTAGCAGAAAAAGAATTGGCCAACCTTTTGAACACTAGGCTGTTTCATTTGACTTATGTTACCAAAATACTGTAATATACTAAAATCTACGGTCTCAGAATAAAATCCTGGCTCCGCTGAAGCCAATGGAATTTTGCTATTAACTTTAATGGGACCAGTATTTTAGCTTTGGTCTGGATCTGGTTAGATGTAGGGTTTAAGAAAATCAAACTTATTGCCTGGGAGTCCAGTGGTAATATTCAAAACGAATGAGCTGTACTACTTGGGTTCATGAGGAAAATACAAAATGAAAATTATGGTAACTTTTCAAGGTTTATTAACTCAAGTCCTATAGCCTCAGGGGGCTATCTCCATCTGCCCTATTTATATGCTACCATGACAGTTCCTGCACTTTGATAAGTTGTTAAAAAAGTCGTTGTATCATAGGAATTCTTTTAACTTCCCACAGATAAGTATTTTCAGCAAAAGCACACTGTGATTTTATTTAATACTAATTAACTACGAAAGGGTTTTTTTTAACCAAATGTGAATACCTAACCACTAACTTGCATATACAAAATGCATTTTGAAGTGACTATTTGGAAAGCTAACATATATATGAAAAATAATGTGTATGTGTATTTTACATAAAAATAAATAAAGGCACATCCAAAAAGAAAGCTTTCCCTTCTTCCACAAATTTCATCAAAGACCCTGAGATGTAAATTACGTCTTTAACTGATTACAGATAAAAAATAAACAAACCCGTATTTCTCAACTCACTCTTCCAGAAAAGCCTACAAGGTTAACTGAGCCAGAGCTTGCAGATGCGTTCCAAAAGTGAGAACTCCTCACGGGGACCGCTCTGCTCCCGGCTGCATCCCTGATAGCCGGCTGGCTGGAGGCGTCTCACACGGTACAACTGTTGAGCTACTGCATTGAAGGAGGTGGTCTCTCAGCTGGCCCAGCATATGATAATGGAAATACAGATGTTAAAACAACATTTTTGATGACACTGATGGGCAAACTGTGCTTCTTCCACAATTCAGCTAAAATAGGCTCTACAGTGGCTCACTATATAGCCGGACATCAACCCTCAGTGTGTTCAGGTGCAGTTAGAGCAACGTCCTAAAGTGCATTTAATGGCCCTGTCGCAGGTCCAAGGAGTACTTGCAGATGGTCTGTAAAGAGATACTTGATCATATGGCATGGCTCCCTACTTCCAGATGTAACTGCCTTGAAGGCTAACCAACATGCATTGTTTTGCTAATCCTACATTTCCTTATTAAGAGTTGCCACAGATATTTATGGAGTCATGAAAGGGAGATAGACGGCTTGCAAAATGATCAGAATGATTCCTGTGTACTCTCCACTTTATAAACTTAGTGAAGTTCTGCTTTATAGCCAACTTTGGAAAACTTTCAGATATGTCTCTATGGTTCCTCCCATCTTTTCACGATCACCCTAGACTTTGACTAAACTCCCAGTGTGAAGAGGGTCAAATTGCTTTGGTCACATGTTCAACACTAAATATTGAAAATTTCCTGTACTCCCAATCACTTTGGCAAGAATTAACTTGCCCTTTTCTACTGAAAGAACTGTTGATCTACTATTTGAGTCATATTATCAACTTTTTTTTTTTGGAGTGAGACATTCAATTGTTCAGAATTTGCCCTTTTATGGATTATTAACAATGCATGTGACATCCTGAAATTAATCCACTAATGCTTATTTGCTGGCCCTCCCAATCAATTTCTAACTGGGAACAAATTTGTCTGAGACTCTGCTGACAACAGTTCTATTTTCTCCACCAAATTATGTACTTGCACAGTTAAGCGCTCCCTTTCAAAAAAAAGCAAAACCCCCAAAACTTTACTGGCTTTCAGTAAGGCTCTCAGTCATCACACTTACTTGATGTGTTATGCAGCAGTTTCATTTTTAAAGCTTTACGAAGTTTTTGCCCAATTTATTTGTTGGGTGTCCTAAGCCTTCTTAAATTTAAGATGCAAGATTATTCCTATGAATGAAAGATGTGTGTGTCTGACAGGCATTCTACTTCTCTACTAGAGATTTTGCTCTCACATTTTGGAGAAATATGGACCAATTCTTGATGTTACCTTACATCAGCCTCATATCAGTGTAAATTCATCGACTTCAAATACTTTTGTCAGACACCAGTGTGAGACCAGATTAGGCACACAAAAATGGCTTTTCATTTTATAGAGCTGTCTGAAAAGCTACCAGTTCTTACAGACGTGTGGGTCTTGCAAAAATGGCTGCTGAACCCTTCAGATTGAAACATTTTATCAATATGTATATTTTTAACCACTGTAATACTTATTATTATTATCAACATCAGTGGCAACAAGGACTAGACAACGACTTTGTATAGGTTTGGCTCTTCTCTCCCAATTTCCATTTACAACTGCCAAACTGCCCGCTCTGTTTCTTATGTAAAATTGCAGATGTCTTCTTATTAATCAAGAGCCTAATACACTCCAGATGAATAAACAACTTCAGCACTGCAGCACGTACCTCACTTCTTAAACCCAGGATTTATTGGAGCGGCCTGTTCCAAGATCTCTTAACTTAAAAAAGATGGTTTATTGTTCCTCGCTTCTACAGCAGGGGCCTAATAAATGCGTTGAAACTATGTCTTTGTCCCTTTGCAACACAGTATTCAAAGAGATTTCCAACCCTACAGTGTAACATTATCCAAATCCTTTGAAACCGTAAGTAGTTGCTCAAACTCAATCATCCAAATACAGAAAGCTTCATAGGGAATCGAGAGCCAGGCGATACGTTAGTGATGACGGGGCTACAGTGGTGGGCATCCCCCAGTCCCCTCCAAAACGCCACAGCACATTCCGTGACACTCGCTATGGCCCCAGGCACCGCCTTAGGGCACAGGGACTGAACTTGTTTTTCCAAAAGCCCATTAGTAAGGATGAGAATATATAGCTCCCAAAATTTTCCTCCCATTTAAAAAACAAAACAAAACAAAACAAAAAACCACTTTAAGGGAACTCACGTAGCTGTGTATCAATTCACTGATATTATATAACGTTTCTAGTATTTCGCTGCAGATTTAGCCTGTAACCCAGCTAATCAAAATGGGTTTAAATATTTCTATTTAAAATTAAAATCTTCCACAGCCTAAACTGTTCTGTGTACTTTAATTTACATTCGCTAAATTGGAGAAAAACAGGTCCTTTCTTTGTAATCATGTAGAAACAGGAAAAGGAAATAATGATTAGGGGTTTAAAGCATACATTAACTCATGGATTGCTAATTTTTTAATTATTGTTTCAAAATATTGGCACCCTCCTTAGAACTTCCAGATTACTAATGTGCTTGCTACTATTGGACTGCTAAGGGTGGTTCTATTAATAAGATGCATGTATATAGAAAGCTGGAAAAAAAAATAAAGGTTATAATATTAGCATACCTTACTCATTTTTAATTAAAGAATTAAAAAGCCCAGTCTTTGGGGGGTTTGGGAAAATAGTGTAGCCAAATGAGACCAATTAACTTCATTAGCTTCTGCAAATACCTACTTTTCCGGCACATTTCTATTTTTCCATCTGCTTCACAACTACACATGTCTACAAATTAACATTTTATTTATGATTCAAGGTTCCAATTCATAAAAATTACGCATTCTTTGCATTTTCCTGTATTTATTGAAAAATCGCTAAATTGTGTATCTTCCACTCTTCACTCTCTTTTTTCCTCTGAATGAAAAAAGCATACAGCCTTCAACTGCAAAAAAACCTCAACCCAAATCAGGGCTGAACGTTCAAAGTAGGAACATTCATACTACAACGGAAACTGCACAAAAATCTATTTTAAAATGACAGTTGCAAAAACTCCGAATAAAGAATATGATAAAAGTGTCATTAAAATGCCCTATTGCTACTACTGAGTTGCACAAACATTTTCTTGAGCCATTTGTTATAGGTTAGCAGTCTGACAAGTCTTATCACACACAGCATCAATTTTGCTCATCTTGTTCTCAACCATTCAGCATCATATACAGCACGGACCACCAAATCTCCAGCACCTTTCACTTAGGAGGAGTTTTGCAATGGTTAGCAATGTTAGTATGAAGTCTAAACTGATTATTACAGTCATTTAGCAGTCAAGAAAATACATTTACAACTTTGATATCAACCAAACCCACTAGTTTGCCTCCGCCTTATCATCCTTACCTACTTTATTTATGATTATACAGCGGCTTTGGGTGTAAGCAGTTCTAATGGACAAGGAAACCTTCTCTAATGAGTCATGTTATTAAAACAGTTTTAGAAAAAACAGAGATTTTTATGAGTTGGAAGAACAGAGTGATAAGGATTATTTTACATGTCCAGGAAGAAAGGGACGCACTCTCCTGATTTTGCTTCTCATATAAGAAAGTCAGGAATCACAGTTCAGAAAGGCACCTCAACATATGAAGAATCAAAAAAGGAGAAGGAACTAAAGGGGCATTTTAAATTTAAATTACAAATTCCTGATATAACTCATGAACTGTGTCATCTTATTTTCTTGTCTTGGCTACAAAATCATTGTATATGTAGTTACTAAACCGTGAGCCTCTAGGTGAGGCGCAGCCAGGGAAATCACAACGTGCAGAAAACTCCCATTGATTTTTTTTATGCTGTAAGATACAGAAAAGACAAACAGTCTGCTGTCTGTTGTCTTCTATTCTTAAAGTGTTTTGAGAAAAGTCACCTAATTTTTAGCCACGTTAATGACACGTAAAGCTTAAGGGTGCACCTGACTCCAGATGCTGCCCAGTTTCAACCTTTTATTTCCCCAACAGATAGCAATGCTGCCAGTGTAACAGAAGAAGCCTTTTTTCCTGGCTCAGCCACTGTTCTTTTGCACATCTCTGCACAACATGGACCATAACACTTCCTCTCTTTGCTGAAATATTGGGAGAAGACAATAAAAAGTGCCTGTGAAACAATTCCACGGAATGTCCCCAAAACAGCTTGGTTTTGATTGGTAGGGTGAAATTTAATGTCCCTAGCAGTATCCGCGACAAATCTCAGGAGGCTGACTCAGCTGCCACTCTAGTCACTGGAGACAGATGGAGGCTCTTCACCGAACCCTACATCTCTACTCTTTAGGGATGGATCAAACCATTTTCTGGAAGTGTTTCGTTCCAAAGTTAGGAGAGCTCAATCCCACCTGAAATGGCATCCCTTAGATTTTTATCTCCCATCCTTCACTCTCTCCAGAACACCTGCTTCTTCAGTTGAAGATTGCCAAAAGCAGGGAAGAGGCACCCTGGTCACTCTGACTCCCTAACTGAAGCACAGGCAGCAGACGACCCAGCCGGAACAGGAATCCTCAGCACAACAATATACAACAACCCAGAACAGGCTGCGCTGTTGGTTGGGAAGGTGTTTCAGTTTCTCTCAGACATGAAATTTACTGCTCTTCTTTACAATGACTTGAATGTGACTGAGCAAGTCACTCGATATATTTGCTCAGAATATGCATAGGACAACGCATACCTATTTCTGCTGTCTATACATTGTTCAGCAAAACGTTAAGTTCAAGGCAACAGCAGCGAAGGCTGCTATGGCTTTGTTAACTTCACTGCCATAAAGCTCACTGGAGGTCTTTTCCTTACACAACTGAATAAATGCATTTACTTTCTTAAACTCTCCGTTTTCACAGCCACATCATCATCACTGCACTACATTTACATTTATTATCCCAAAAATCAAACTGCAGAATCCAGTCCAAAAACAGGTCTTCTACTACGTACCTCTCACCAAGCTTCGAATTAAACAGAAGCACGTTCAGCAAGGATAAACAAAGAGCGCCCAAACACTAAATCTTCTGTGGGCCTCTGATTTTATTTTTAACCCTTACAATATTCAGAACCTGAACTTCGTGCGTGTTGACCTCGTGGTTTTGAGGAATATGTTTCTTCCTTCCCAGCTGTGGAAAAGACAAACCAAAACCACTGAAGGACAGGCTAAATCAAAAGCCATTCCTCTTCATTTAGGATGCTGAAAAACCTTGCATTTAACTGACTCAAACGTAACTTTATGACTCTCTTTGGCAGAAGGACTCCAAACTATCCATCTAGCCATTAGAACTTGTATTCAGCATAACCACCAGGATATCTGAGCAAACTGAGAGAATAAACCACAGGAAGTGGAGCTCCTTAGAAGAGACAATTTAGGCATTGCAGAATACCTAGAAAGAAATGTTAAACTTTTGTACCTTGTGACTAAGCATAGAAATTCTGCTACTGTTTTCCAAAAGAATTTATAAATTCTGTTATAATAAAGGAAAGAATACATATAATTCACTTACTGCTACACATGAGGTACACAAGTAGGCAACTCGGCTATCATCCTCCTACTCAAAACCAGTACATAAATACATTCATTAGCGCACTGACCAGGCCGGTTAGCTTACTTCTTAACTTTTAAACTTTGCATTAGGCTATTAAAATTCAAGATGAAAATATTGCAAGTTATAAATATTTATACAAGCTATCTGAATATACAAAAGTGATTTTAAGTAACGATGCTGATAATAAGCCAGCATGAAATCTGTGTTCATGATCTTCTGTGTACAGGTCAATGCATTTATTCTTTGTCTGATTTGTGTGGATGCTACAGTAAGAAAAGATAAATACAGAAGAGATGAAAACTGGGAGGTGGGGTGGGTGATAAGTGGAATTCTAGAAGTTATTGGAAAGCAGATGTAAGCATACTGGTAAATATCTCTTTTCCCCACAGACAGATTTCACAGCTGGGATTTAGATGAAACCCTGTTCAATGAAGTACTGTCTTTGCCCATCAGCCATAAGATGGTGGTACGGTAGAAATGTCAAACCAGACCTCTCTCAAATGGATCCGTTTCACCTACTCTTTAATGCTCGTTCTCCCCCCATGCCTCTGTATTTCCTATTTCCTTCTCAAAGCAAATTGACACTTTTTTTCCAAATTGGTCTTTTGAATAGAGAGGAATTAAGAGAATTAAGAGCTACAATATTAAAAGGCAAAATACACAATGTAAACATTCATTTTCCCCTAGAATATTTAGGGAAGGATATAAAGCATATGCAAATCAAGGCATATTAACAAGCACCTTCATTTAACATAGCTGTTTATGGAAGCCCCTTTGGTCCCTGCACTCTTGATACCCATCTTTCTCCTCCCGCCCTCCTAAATGGTGAAGCGAATACTCTATAATGTAATTCACATGGGGGCCCAGAATACATGCTTTTCTCCTTTCCTCCCTCAATTTTAAGTTATATACACTTCTCAATCCATTTTTTCCTAGCTTCTCATTTCTGTGATTACAAACCTTCATCTTACAACTCTGTCATATTCTTCCCGCTAACTCCCATCCCCCACTCCCCCTTTTTTCCAAATACCCCCAAAGGTACATAATAGAATGGTAGCACACAGAAAAAGTGGCTAAAAGAACTGTATTAGCACAATGGAAACCCCACATAAATGTTATGCAAATTTGTTATGAATCAAACCTGCAGTGCAAATTTACTACATTGCTGAACGATTATAAAATAGCAATTTGTCTTGTATGCATTTTTAATGTATTCCAAACCATTTGTATTAGATTGTCTGTTTCTGTTAGTCAGATCATTCAAATTTTTAAGTGCAAAGTAAATATAAAGTGTTACATTTTTAATAATATGTAGTCACACCACATACTTTTCTTGCTTTCTACCTCCACTATGGCCCTGGAACACATAATAGCTGTTTTTTCCCTAGTTATCTAATCATTATACTAAATGTGAACCTGTTTGCTATTACTTTACATTTTACAATTATCATTGCAAGTGCTACTTTCAGTGTTCTAGAAACAAATGCGAATCTTAGCAGTTAACGGCATACAGCTCTTTAAATTTAATGTTTTGTATGTGTACACAAAAAGGAAAAAGGGAAAATGGGCTTTAATATTTTTGCTTAGTCGTATATAAAATTACATGCATCTGCAACTCAAACATAAATGTATTAATTATATACCTACTACTTAAATTCTACTTTCTGCTCAGTTCCTGCATTTGGTGATTTTAAAGTGGGCAAGGTTAGTTCCATTGCAATTATTCTGCTTTTCTGTCCCTAAAAATAAGACACCAGTGCACTGTACTTCTTATTGCTCACCATGCATTTCCTCTCTCAAATGAGACAATTATGAAGGAATTATGGGTTGTACTTCCTTACAACTTATACTGGCCTTGATAAATGCCAAACTGGCCAAATCTGAGAAATGAGCTCTGCTCTTTCTTCATTAAAAATAGGCTGAGGTTCTTTTTATCGTATTAAAAAATTTTAGTTGCATAAGCTCTTCTGAAATAAGCTGCTCAAAATACATATAACTACCGAACCCCACTGCTTCTCACCTTTTAAACACAAAACGCTACAGTGGTATTTTCATACGGTGATAAATGTTATCACCTACAGGGCTATTACAATATATAATCTATGATAACATTGTCACAGAACACATGCATATTTTATAGCAAAAGAGAAAGGCGAACGAGAGAGAAAGAAAGTAGCATGGTTAAACGACACAGCTTTGGAGTTATTTTGGCCAAATGGTCATCCCGAGTAGCAGCAAAAGGCAGGAGCATGAACTGTACAGTAAAAGGTAAGACGAAGAAAAGATCTGTAAGAAAATCATTGGGATCCATGAACTATCATGTTGTCACAGAACTAATTAGAGAGAGTAACACTATAGGACACTATCAGATTTGTTCCCATCAGTATTCATCGCAAAGTGGATTGGATAGATATCTAATTGAAGAAATGAGCAGAAGTGAGAAGAGGTGTACCAAGCAGGGTAAATTAAGAAAAGCTGAAAGACTCTAATTCACGTAGGCCAAAAAGGAATGACCACAACTGGGGATGGGGCAGTTCAAATACATACACGGTTGCATCAGAGACAAAATTATTAATTTTCTGCATGGAGAAAAATGAAGCAATCTATTTTTTTGCAGCAGGGGAGTCTCAGGTCAGATATGGTCTAAATTTCAGAGTAACTAAACACAGGAGCTAGCTTCCTTAGCAAGTTCTGGGACCCCATCCCTGGAAATTTCCAAAGGCAAGTAAAAAACCACCAGGGATTGTCTACATACGCACAATGAAGCCTCATGGCAGGACCTGGACTAGATAAATTCTTCTGGATCTTCCAGTTCTATTGTTCTTTGATTTCAGTCCTGACCTACTTCTTTCAGATAATCTACCTGTGAAACTGCCAGGCAAACAGACATCAAAAATGATGTTTTAGTAGGGGAAAAAAATTAAGCACAAAAAACCCCCAAAAACAACCCAGAAAAAGAAAAGGAATGTGCATTGTGCACATGGTATATAACTAAGAGTTCTGAAGGAACTTGGGTATAGAGCAGTTAAACTACCTTGAGAATATACATGATTTCAACAACAATAAAAACATACCACCCCATCAATAAGCCTGGGAAATGCAAACGTATGAGCCTTACTCTCTATGAGGGAAGGTGTTTGAACTGAGAAATGCAAGCAGTCATAGGGTGGTAGGTCACTGAGGAAAAGGAGATAAAGGTCACTTTGAAAATGCCCGTTTGATATGCTCTTGTCCCTTAAGACCTGAAGAGAGCACAACTCATTTAACAGAGACATGAACATATGCGATTGCATAATGAATATTATTATTTAGCTTGGAAAAGACTCAAACAGGTGACTAAGAGAAGAAAAAGTATCCCCCCTTAGTAACCTCCTGAGCCACCCAGTCAACCATGAAAGAGCTCTTCTAGCAGGTTTAAGAGTAGCAAACTGTTAGGTTTTATTAATTTGAGTATGCTGGCTAATTTTTTTTTTTTTTAATGGCACTAGAGAGGTAAAACTGACAGTAGCTCTCAGCAAGACAGAAAAAAATACTACTTTGGATATGGGGAAAAAGAAACTCAACTGACCTCACCTTCCCTGAATGCCACCTTCAGCACACATAGAATATAAAAGGGAGTGCACCCATCTACAGTGCTCTGTACAACACTGCAGTAGTCATGTGGGTATTTCATGCCTTTGTCATATTTTCTTTCAAACTTTCAACAAAAAAACTATTGAAAGAAAGACCGAAAATGTAGCAGTGTTGTCTGTCAGGTTATGCAGTGCCATGAAGCAGAGAACTGCGTGGGCCAGAGCCTGCGCTCTCTCCCTTGACAACCCAGGCTGAGAAGATTCCATATGAGAAACCTGGTCCTCATTTCGGTCCTCAGACATGAGACCAAAGAGGACATTCTTTAGGATGCTCTTTGGCAAACACTTCAAGACACTGCTTGTGTTTATGCTCAGCTAGCAGCTTGCAGAGTTTGGGGAGGGGGCAGCTGCGGCACAAAGAAGCAGCTGATGAAGGCAGTGTATCCTACATCACACGTCTACAAACTTGACTATGAAGCTCAATTTGGACTTCAGAGAATAATCTTATCTCTTTCATCAGCCTCATGTGAGTCCTGAGGTTATCTCAACTCTCTGAATATGCTCTGTTGCCCAACACACTTTACTATCTCCTAGATTACATAGCAGAGACAGAAACTCCCAGAATGTTCTTCTGTACTCAGTGATCTCCAAGAATTTATATTATGAACCTCATATTAAGGTGCTTATAATTCAGTTGCTTAATTCCCAAGGAGCTAAACCTTGATTTAGTCACTTTTTAGCATGTCAGAAGTATAGCCCTTTTTTCCCTTACTGTTCTTATTGCATAAATATATTTCAGTACTTATCTGCACTAAGCACGAGATGGAAATTCCAATGCAAAGCCATGTTTGGGAAAGTAATAGCAATAATAAAACCTAGTTTCTATGTACCATAACTAGGTTAATAACACTTAGTATGTATTTTCATAAGCATATTCCAAGAGCTTTTTAACAAGGAGGACAGTACCATTAACCCCATTTTACAAATGAGGAAGCTGAGGCACAGAGCTGTGATATACCCAAGAAGTAAACTGCCAAATGCCACATTCCATCACTGTAGCCACAAGAGGCTTCATCACACACACCTCTCCTCTTGCATGTGCTGTTTGAGAGCCAGGTAAAGGCAGCTCTCAGAAGAAACCCCAAGTCCCTCAGCCACAGAGGTGTGTCACTTCACTATTGCATGGTGCATGGGAGCCCTAGCCATGCCTGGAGACCTCAATACTGCCAGAAGAGGAGCTAGTCAAGGATCCTGCCATATGTAGATGCCCACAGGGCATCTACAGTACCCACTGCAGGAGGAGAGAAGAGAGAGATGGCCCTCACTCCAGCCCTGGCCCAAGATGGTACGGCCACAGTGAGCAGTGCTGTTAGCTGTATTTCCAGAAGCAGTGTATCTCTGTTGGTAGGACCTGCCCAAAGCTAATAAAAATCTTGCCTATCATTAGCTTGGCCCCGTGCCACCCGGACATGACTAGATTGCTTTGGGTTCTAGGGGCAGCCAGGGCTGCCACTACATGCTGCTCCTTATACAAGCAAGGCATGCCCTGGGAGACCCCCAGAAAGACATCTGAGCAAAGCTCATAAAACATTGCATTGAGCTTCGTAATCAGAGCACATATCTGAAACATACACTGTCTGGTCCGACACCCATTTGCAGCTGAGGATGTCAGCCATACCAACAGACCCTAGAAGGGTTCAGCCTGGTCCAGTAAGCACATAAGAAAGGAATGGAGAAAAAATAAAATGTACATCACACAGAACATTATTACAATTTGCTTTTAAACCCCTAATCAAGGAGATAACCAGTCCAGCCAGGTTCAGATGAAAGACACAAAGCTAGGCCTGAAAAGCCCATGAGCACATGAAGATGTGTTTGAAAGCCACAGGAGGTCCAGCAGACTCATCTGATACTGAGACCATCCTAAGAGTCAAGGAGCAACAGCACATCATTTCGGTATCTTGTGTAGTTATACCTTTTGTTAGAAAAGTTGGAAGATCAGCATTACTCTCTCCCCTTCCTCCTGAACAAAAATTGAACACTTGAGAAAGAAATAACAACTGATGACCAATTATTATCTGTTTTATTAACACTGTTTTGTGACTATTTCCACAGTCACTGAAGTTACGAGGCCATCCATAGCCTGACACTTTAAAACATGCACAGTCTGCTGGAAAAATCTATTCATCCATCCATACAAGCCCCAGAAGGTCCTTGCATGGATGAAATAAGCACTGAGGGTAAGGCAGACACTATTGGTATTCAAACCTCTGGCTCACAGTTGTTACAATAGCCATTAGGATTTAAAAGCAGCTTTGTCCAACTACCTTTTGCACAAATAGGAGTTTGTGCCCAGTGTATCCATAAACATCAACCCATTTGGTGTAGCTGCCACTGAGAAAGCAACAACAGATACCTCTTCTGTTTTATGGCCTCAACAGGAAATTGTGGTTTCACTACCTTCAGGGTTTCCTTTACTCTTTTGGACTGTAAGAATAGTGTTTGATTTCATTTGCGCATAATGTGAATGTATATATAAAGTGAACCACTTCCAAGTATAAGTCTGACTAGATAGCAGATAAAGGATCCAGAAAATTTTGCAGTTAAGAAGGTGATTACCAAATACCAGACTCAACCACACGAAAACTTCACTTGGCTAACGGGAAAATTAAATCTATTCTACTATTCGATTAGCAGGACAGGACTCATAAGCGTAACTACCATTCTGGTGTCTCCGGTAATTGAAGTGAGCACGCTGAGTTAAGCTTAGTAAATTAATTTCATTCGTGATTATGTAGTTAAATCAGTCTCTCAGTACAGGTACCAAAAAAGAAAGAAGGTTAAAAAAAATCACCCTAACCCATAGCAGAATAATTTCTGATAATGCAAACTTCAAAAAGGGGATTTGCATTGACATAAAAATAATCGGTGGTGACAACCAAAGATACAATAAGATATGCAGGCAGTGACACATTTAACTAGGACTTGCAAATACCTCTGACTATAACATCTTTTTTTCCAGATCTATATTACTTTGGCAGATTTTAACTATTTGGGCTGGAATTTTTCATACCAGGTATCTGTCTCAGGGTACATTGGTTTTTTTGGAAACTTCAGTTGAATTCAGCTCAAGTGTCTCTAAGACAGAAGACTGGAAAAACATGTCATCTTTTTCATGAAAAAGAAAAAAAAAAGGTCTGAAGACATTTAACAGAGAAGTTGTAGAAACTGCATCCTTACAGAAAGCACTTTTTTTTGGCAGTACAGTCAGGCCGATATCAGCCACATCCCTTTTACTGTTCTTAAGAAAAACAGTGCTGAATACACACACACAAAAAAAGCACTGTCTGCACACTCAGTACAGATTTGTTAGCATTTGGTAGCTAAACTACTATGGATTTCTCCATAAACATGTCACAGATCTGGACAAGACTTTCCTTACCACTCTTCCTTTCAGGGACCGCTGTGATGCTAGACAGCTAACTGAACCCGGGCAGAAAACCTCCTATTTGTCTTACAGTTCCCTCTGCGGGCACACAGGGAGGACAGAGGTCAAGAAGGAAGGAAACTGCCCCACTGTAAAGCAAAAATGGAAGGTCTGAGTTGTCATGGACATATGAAGTGCTAACGAAGGATACATTTTAAAAATACCCAGACCCTTACTCTGAGCAGCATGCCTTTAATAAAGGTAACTCAGTTCCCCATCGGTAAAATGGGAATTATAACGACACCTCACTTCATAGGATAAAGAATATTTGCAGATCACTCAACTACTGTCATGATGAGTGCAACAGAAAAACACATGAAGAAATGAATTAATCTGACTTAAGTGCCAGGCTTTGGTTGCAAGGAATAAGTATGGCATAGGGCCATATACGGAACAAGGAAAATAAAATATAAGCTGCTTATTTTGTGGCACTTTTTATCCTGTCCAATGAAAGTATAAGAAGTCCTTCAGGGAGAGGAAAAACTCAACACACGTAAACACACAGACACACATCCAAATAACTGCGAGGTGTACCACAACACATACATGCACATTAAAGCTAAATGTCGCACATGCTCTTTGGAGTTAGCCTTTTAATTACATAAATGCAAGATGAAATTGTTGTAATATATTGTACATTTGCAAGGGTAGAAGTGTTTGGACTAGCCTTAGCAAATAAATGGCTGTTTATTTTTCTTGAGACTACACCTAGAATTCTTCAGGCTTTCCACCAACACAATTTTGATACAAAGTAGGACGTGGCACAATGGACAGATGGGAGGGCTATCTGCTCAGTATATGCGTAGGATTTTAAAATCTCTTGTGGAACTTACTGTTCATCCTCAAGATTCCTTCTTTTGCACTGCATATTTAACATTTAAGTCTGGCATAGACCATAAGTACGTAAGTACATTAGTATCACTGCTGTTAACCAAGCCTTGTTATAAGACAAGGAAGAAAGAGGAACACAGAGGGGGACACAGCCAGAGGGAGAGAGGGAGAGAGAGAGCAGTGCAATGGATTCTACCTGAAAATAAACTAATCTTTTTCAGGTAGAATACTATCCAAGAAAAAGCCTTGCAACACTGAAGTCATTGAACATCTGAAAAATTCACAATGACTATACAGTGAAGCACAGATTTTGTAAAACTGCCATGCCCTACAGTGATAAAATCAGTACAAACTTGATGGACATTAGAATGATTCCTTCTGACCTTTCAGTGAAATTCTTGGAAAGCGCACTTTTCAGGTTTCCTTACATACATACATTATTTAAAAGATTACAGGAATACACACTTATAAAGATATTATTTACCTTTTTTCTCCCTCTGGCCTGAAAGGTATTCTGCAATCAGGGCAACCACAAAAGTACTGCACTAAATTCCATCCTCTTAAATTAATGAGACAACCAGCACAGGCAGATTAAAACTTATGACCAGGCAGAAGGAGACAAGACAACCTCAGTAAATATTTAAGCTATTTGCCTGATCAAGCATTTTAGCAACTGTTTCTTCACTGCTAATGCACACATGCCATTGCACACGTGTACAGAAATGCACACACTAATGTAGCTGTGGTTTCTCTGAACATATTTCCAAGCCTCACACATCCCCATTATCAATTCTGACCATAACTTTACCTTTTTAAAAAAGAAATCACTCCAAAATAAAAAAAAAAAAAAAGAAAGAAGAAAGGAAAAAAAAGCCAGGTTTGATGCTAGTCAGCTTGTGCTGCTGCCTACAAGGGCAAAGGGTCACAGCAACATGTGAGGATCACAGGGCTGGGCAACTGAAGATCACCCATGTCGTGGAGCTGGGAAGCTAACCCTCTACGAGCCCTCCTTCTGCCACTCTGCCCTTCTCTTCGACACGCACCACAAACACGCAGCGATCCATGAAGGCAGAGGGAGTAGAATGAAAGAAAGGTGAAGAATTGACAGCATCTGCTAAAGGATGTCCAGAGAAACTGCCGCTGAACGGTGAAGACATGCAAAGGCTGGTATTCAGCCATAGGCTTCCAGTAGAAGAAGAAAGTCCTTTTGAGGGGATAAAATAAGAGTAAGAACGTATTTGGAGTAGGGTGAATTTCCTCTCCAGTATCATGTCTGCATGTGTAGACTGTACTTTAATCTTTGTAACGCTCAGGAACAACACTGCACAGCAATACACTTAATTACACTGGAATCAGCAGCTCTCCACCCATGTCAATCACTTCATCCAACACGCATGCGCGCACACTCACACACACACACTCACACACACACACTCTCTCTCACACACACACACACACACTATCTCTTCCTCTGCTCCACAGACAAGAAAGAAATACTAATTTAAAGCATATCAAAACACATTTTTATAATGTATAAAGATAATACCCAATGGACTCCTGAGAGATACAAGAAATTAATCCCAGTTGTGAAGGTCTTGATATTAGCTCTTCACTCCTGGGATGAATTTAAAATCCCACAAAAGCCCATGATTTATTTCCTTCCTACACAACAGCAACAAACACTCACATAATTTTTAAGTAATGTAAAATATCACTTTAAAGCCATTCATACACATCTGAGAGAGAGAGAGAAAGAGAGAGAAGGGAAGGGAAGAATTAGTTGTGAATTAGTTGTTTTGAGAGGTGAGCACTTAAGGGTCCATTCCACCTGCATAATTCCCATAAATGTTATGTTTATGAATTGAACAAACAGGGTGACGAATTGTTGGCACAAAACCTCCCTTTCATCCACCTCCTATGTTTTAATATACGGTATCTCTTCTAATGGCTAGTTAAAGGTTTTTATAAAGTAATGCTGTTCTATTTCAAATTTTTACATCAAGTAGATGTGATTATCAAGGTGTCTTTCTGTTTATAGGGTTTTAACTCATCACCCAGTATAAAGCTTCCTCGATGATGTTTGTGAAATACCTAAACCTTAAAGTTACTACCTTGGGTGGAAGGAGGGAACTCTGTCAAAAGCTAGTTAATTTTCCCGTGTTTTTAGAAATGTCTCCACTTAAACGCAATCCTGGCATGATACCTCTTTAAATGGTTTGTACTGGTTGGCAAGTGAAATCATGATACCAGGAACAGTCTCTGGAAAACTATTTAATTGGTAGATTCAGGAAGCCATCCCAAAAATTTCTGGGCTATGCAAGACCACATCTTACAATTCCTACCTGCGCAACTCCGTGATATTCATGGTTCACTGGTACTGCTTATGAGCTTGAGTAACTAATCTGTATGACATCACAAGAGATTGCCACCGTAGAAAATGATGTAAAAAAGGCAAAAAAAAAAAAAAAAGAAAAGAACTAAGTACTAAACAAGCACAGTAGATAAGAGCTTTGGTTTCAGAGAAAATATATGCATTATTTAATTTTCATTTTGTTTTACTGCACTAAGATAAGCATCACTAAAATGAATGGGACAGAGGTTTTCTCTACCTTCTAAGATCTTGTTACAACATGGGATGGAGCTATGAAAATCATTCTTGGGTCGTCACTACCTTCCTTTCATTTATTGTGAAAATTGTAAAAAAAGAAAATATACTTCCTTACCTCTGAAGTTTAGAAAATAATAGTGTTTAAGTCAGTAAGTAATGTACAACTACAAATACAACAGCACCATGGCAAAAATAAAACACCGTAAGCAATGTAAATTTGTGCTAAAATGGATACAAGAGGCACCCTTAAAAACACAAAGAAAGTAATTTGAGGGTTTGTCTATCGTGAGGCTTTCTGCAGGGAGCTTAAAAGTTTCAGCCCTTCACCAAAATCCGTAGTTTTGTACGTATTTTTGTGATTTTAAGTCACTGCTGAATGCCAAGATGAGAGGGTTTTTTTATAAAAAAAAAAACAAAAAAAAAACAACAAAAAAAGGTAAGGCAAGTTATTCAACGGAGAAGTTCCACAGACACTTAAACATCCACAATAATTTTCTTTTCAACCAGGGGCCTATTCCTGCCATCAGTTTGCAGGGATTGTGTAGCTAAGTCTCATCACTGCTAACATGGATAACTGTGCACCGTGCATCTAAAGTGCACAAACAGGAGCGGAAAAAACCCTTCCATTTGTTTTACTGACCCACAAAACCCAGCCACAGTTGCAGTGAAATTGAACAGTATCTTGCAATTTCATCCCTTAATTGGGAGCCCAGCACATGGCAGAAGTCCAGGCCCTAGCTCAGGCTGTTTATCTTCCAATACTTTCAAGTCACTTACTAGCCAAAAAAGAAATTACAATGTGATTTAAAGGGAAATCAGTCAGCTTGCAGGCCCATTCCTTGCCTGCCTCCTCCCTCTCCTTCTTTATTAAAATAGTTGTAAACGTACCATAAGTCTGAACTGTTCATCCTTGCAAACAGCTGTCCCACTGTGCTGCATGAAAAACATTTGTAAAAATTTTTGGTTTAGGTTTAACTATATCCTTTCTTTTAAGATCCTCCTCAAAAATCCCAACAAAGTTTCACAGTTTTCCATCTTTAAAAACATCTACTTTCTGTGTTATGTGTTGCTAAATAAGTTGTGATGGCTTAAGAATTTCATAGGTAGCATTGAGTGCTAAATCTCAGTTCCTCAGACCCACCTCTCTGCAAGTACTCCCCACCATCAAACAGCTTCTGCTGCAAGTTATCCAGATGCAATGGGTCAAAGTCGAAAGAGATTCCCCTCGAATGACCTGCCATCGACCAAGCCCAGGATCTGATGTCTCCGGCTTTTCACTTATGAACCCCTTCTCCCTTTTGGCGATTCAGTGGGGGAAGGCACAGAACCTTACCCAGCTCACAGAAGCCGAGTATGAAAGCGGCAGCTATCCGAGTAAGAGATGCCACTGCGCACCCACAAAGCAAAAGAGAGAGGCTCAGCTGCGCCGATGCTTCCTGTTGAAACTGGGACAACGCTCGGCTTTCAACACACTTGATGAAGAAGGTAACAAAACTGTTGCACAGACATCAGACAAACCTGGTGAGCCAGACAGTGAGCTCATCCAAACCACACTACAAATAACTCCTCAGCTGCAAGTGAAGAGCTTTGCTTCTTCGTTTCCTTAGAAATAGAGCTCATGATTTTAGATACATTATAAAATCTGTTACTGTTTTAATTCACCAACATAAAGAACTTTTCCAAAAACAGATTGAGAAACTCTGTGTTTTCTAAAACGTCAAGAATATAATAGCACTTACAGAGCATTTTGAATAGTGAGTGTAAAATACTGTTACTCAGTTTTCAAACATAAGGAAGACCTTAAGTATATTTGACAATTCACAATTAGAAAGATTTGGAATTTGTTCAGGAACAAATGAATTAGCTGCTTCTTCAATTGAAGTTAGCAAAGCCTCATGCAAAGCAAAGCTGGGAAAACTTTTTTCTAGATGTCTTGACCTTGTTATACAAGCACATGATACTACAACCTAATGCAAAGACTTCCACAAGATGGTGAGTGCGCGTGATGTCATCTCCTACTCAGAAAATTTTGATGGATACAAATAACATTCCTGTATCATAAACCAGAATTGTTTGAAGCAGAAATTTCCCATTCTTGCATTATGGATAATACTAAAAACATTATATAATGCAATACAGGGAAATTCTATCTTGGGGTTCTGGTGACAAGCCACTTGAGCTACACTTTTTTCCTTTATAATGTCACCGGAACTCTCAGTGGAATTATATATAGAATAAATGATAGGCAATGGTGAATTACAAGGCCATAATACATACAGTAAGCACCTAATATAGTCTTATAAATTACAGACTTTTATAGCTTTATATTTTACAGTGTAATGTCACACACCACAGTGACACAATACTCCAATTCAAGACATGATATCACATTTAAGAAAAAAAAAAAGAGAGAAAAAGCAGCAGCAGCCCTTATTATGGTAAAGTAAAATTACTTTGGAAGTGTACAGATTTGCCATTTTAAAAGAAGATGCAGAGATCGAAATACAGGCATCAAGGAAGAAAGTACGTGCCAGACAACGGCCAGGTCTGTTGTTCCTCTGTACTGTGGATAACGAATGTTAGTGTTTGCCTAATACTAGGCACTGCCGCATGAGAGATCCCAAGCTGGATTCTGCACTCAAGGGATAGGGCAAAGGGTGCTTCACATCATTGAGCAGTGACTTCTCCAGCTGATTAAGAAGCGGCACTGATGGGCTTCACTGGGATTCCCATCCAGAGCTCTTCAGCCTGATGGATAACATTGCATTTTGGGGGTCTAAAGGATAATAGTGAAGTGAGGGGCTGGAGCTGAGGGAATATTCCATTCCTGAAGCCTTGGATTGGGACCACTTCTGAGGCAGAAAACTAACTAAGAAGTTAAAATAGAGTATTTTCAGTCTGATTTCCCAGAGAAATGAAGCATATGCTACCAGTCAGCATCTATCTGCCTGTGTATACCCCACTTTTGATAAGTTTTGGATCCACTGTTTAGCTGCAACTAAATCTGGTACAAGAAAAAAGGACTCCACGCTATCAAGTTCCTATAAATTCTGAGAAAACATGGAGTCAGGTAGAAAAGAATAATTCTCTCAGTGCCTTCCTTGAGGATACAACTGCAGCCCCCTCGATGCACCTCATTAGACCCTAGAGAACACACACCACGTTGGGGTGGAGCAAGGGGGCAGGGAAGGATAGGATGGAAAAAACAGTCTCCCAGTAGAGTAACCCAGGAGCACAACAATATTTTCTCCATATTCCTACCATATTAAACACCACAAGATTTCACCATCAGAAACAAGGACATAGGAAACCACAAACGCAGACCCATTTGTTGCTGATAAACAAGAACACCAGACAAGTATTCAAGTGAAAAAGGCACACCTGCTCTGCACTTTTATCCGCAGGCAGGTTCCTATTTGTGTGTACATGCTTGCTGCTGGCTGAGCTGGGCAGCAAAGAAGAGATTGCTAAGGTTTTTAAAAGACACTGCTCATTAACTGAGCTAGTTAAAGGTGACAATGCTGAGAGAAAAGGAAAAGAAAAGGGATGATGACAAGACAGACAGAGGCATGGCTCTTTCACCTGAAAATGCAGCATGCGGTCCTGAGCAGAATGCTGCTCGTATTAATGTCTAGATTAAAACAGGAGGACATCATACCATAATCTTGTATTTGAGACGCACTCAGATCAGCCCCTAGCAGTGGCAGAGACATGACACAACCAATGAAGTCGAGAAGACTATTTATATATTTGAAGGCAGGCACTTGCTCGAGCAGCTTTCTGAGGTGCTGCCACATTGCAGAGGTCAAAACAAGAGTCTTTCTTTCTTCAGCTCACTCTGAGCTGGTATCTGGGAGTTTGGATAAAACAGGAACAGGCTCAGGTGCCTACCACTTACCTTGTCAGACAACAGCACCTCTGCTCTTTCTCCCTAACTGCTGTGATTGGTAAATGTTGCTGAAATAACTCCCGCTTTGAGGACCCAGCAATAAACCCCCATCTTCCCTGGAAACACTCCAACCTGGGGACCCTAACCAGGCAAACAGCTCCCAGTGAAATGGAAGGTTGACTCACAAAGGACCTGGGAGAAATGTGAGAGAGGGACTCCAGGTTTTCCCAGTAGTTGTCACTTTTCTACCACCAGAAAGATCAAGATTTAAGCAGACTAGCAAGTGTCCCACAAACGAACGGACTATATTGTGTACCTCACATGAAGTGTATGTTGGGTTGCCAGCCCAGACTGCATCTTTTTATTTAATTTTATGGTTTAAAAGTTTCTGTATTGTTCTGCATATTGATTCCCTTTATTGTGGAAATTGTCAATATTCAGAGATGCTGCTGGTCGATGAGGCAGAGAGGGTTCTAACACATGGGTGAGACAATCACTTATGACACTGTTATATGATGAGGTTGCTGAATGCTCAACCGTTCATACAATACACAGGCTTCATTGAGAAAAGAAATACCACAATGGCCTGGCAGCATGCTGTAGAACCAAAACACAGCCTTTATTCAAACAGAATTTCTCTTTTACTTTTTTTCAGTCAAAATTTACTCCTCTAACAAAGCAAGCAGTATACACATTCCCCAACCACCATCAGGTGGGAAACATGGCTAAGTTTTCCGGACAGTGTATCTAACCAGCTAAACAGAAAAAATGATTTAATTTTGCTCCTCAAAGTATCTACTTTGAGCCCAAGGGTAGACATCAAGTCAAGCACATGCTTATGATAAAGCAACTGTGCCAGGATGAAAAATAAAAAAAGAAACAAGGACCAAAAGGAAATAAAAACTAATCAGTGCTTATTTGAGTAGTCTGGGATACTAACAACAGAAAAAAAAAATTGTCTACACATCCTGTGCATTGGTTTTCCACTTTGCTGCAACTGGACTTTTTTCTCTTTTTTGCTAGAAGACAAGGAAAAAGACATTGCCTGCTACCACAGACGTGATGCATTGCTATGTAAGCAGTCTCTCTCCAGTGGAAACCTTGCTTGTTGTACTTTGCTGCCGTCTAAACAGGCACTCTGGTTAAGTATACAGGGTCACACGACTGCATATTCCTAGTGCAACTGAGTCAAACTGCAAATACTAAAAGTTGCATTCAACTCCTCTGAATAATCCTGACCACGTTCCTCCAGGGTGAAAATCTTAGAAAGGATAAGAAATGACATTACACTCATTCGGAAAGGAAGAAAATGCAACACTGGCCTGCTAAGAGTGACGCAGTGCATCATGCCACCATGCCAGAGATCAGAGTTCAGACTAGTCTTTTAGTTTTGAGCCTTAGGGGAGACAGGGTACGGTTCAAAAATAATGTGTTTCAGTGTCTGAGAGGGGAAAGCCAGTGCAGCAGCACTCCATCTGGCAGGCCGACTTTGCTCTGAAGTTACACAGAAAAAGAGAAGGACTTTGTGTTCAGGGCTGGGGGCTGGGAAAACAAGAAATGCGGCCTTCCCAGGAAATAAATTTAAGATTATGCTGATGCACTATCTGAATCCTTCCTAAGGAGGCAATAGAAAATTTAAAAGTTAAATCGAGTTGTCCATGACATGCTCAACGCCATTTAATGGGAAACTCCTGCTGATATTATTCATGAGAGACGCATTTCTTACCAATACAACTAAAATAAATACAAAAAATAAAATAAAAAAAAAAATCCCTAAGTATAAAACCATTCTCTATTTGATAATGGGTAGTGAAGAGGACAGATGCATTTTCATGAAAGGCACCACATGGAAGAGAAAATTTCTCCTCTTTTATTTTTAAAAAGGGTGCCAGATGCAAATGTTTCACTGGGCGCCTATAAGTACTTAAAATACAAAACACCTTCTTCAAATGCATTAAGCACACAGCGAGGCACTTTAAATACACTTGCTTTGTCAGACAGGCAGCTGGCACCACTTTTGTAACGAACAGGGCAAACATTCTGTCCAGTGAAAGTGTTACCAAAATATAGCAAGAGGCTCAGCTTGACTTGCACTCACAAATATCAAAAGCGGGTTCCTCTCATTACTTTTCTTAAGGATAAAAACTGCCATCTTGACTCTCATACTCCAGGAAGGCAAGAATAGTTTAGGTTTTCTTTTTAAATAAGTCTCTCCACAGAAGGCGCGTGCCAAACCCATCTCCTGCTCTCTCATCTCTGATGGTACAAACCCCTCCTGCCTGGCCTTTCCCAAACACGCACTGTTCTGTGGGTGATCAAAAGCCTCCCCTGATCTTCAATTATTCTGCCACAGTAAATATAAAGCCTTCAGAGGACAGTAGCCGCATCAGCAAAAGCATTAGTTAAAACTATAGGCGCTACCCAACTTTTCGCCCCTGTGTTTGGTCTGATTAATTTTGGCACCTCATACATTTCTGGAGAAAAATGAGAAAGGAAATCGCCCAATAAACCAAGCAAGCTAGCCTTTCTGAAAGCGAGATGTGCCTTTTGTCAGCCCACAACATTTAGGGACACCAAACTAAACGCAGTGCAGAGTTCGCCTCATTTACCAAGAAGCGCCAGAGGTGAGATTTGCTGTAGAATGAGGGAAAACATTGGTTTTAGACCCACCCCCCCACCGAAAACAGAGTGAAATACGAATTCTACCTGAGACTGTACTTCAGGTTTTAAAATACTCTTATAATTTCCTGAGCTGAGAATCGCTTGCTGTTTATATCCCTCACCCCTCCTCTAAGGAAGTTAAAAGCAATGTTTAGAGCAAGCTCTATGCATGTAGCCACACCTAAAACACAAGCCAATGCGTTCCCTCCCCCTCCCCCAAATCCATGAGCTGCCACAGCTGGAACTGTTTTACACCGGCCGGCCGGCCGAGCTTTGTGCGAGCCAGCCAGCCAGCCAGCGCTCGCCTCCTCTTTGTCTGCAACACGGCAAGACGCTGGCCTCCATGGTCAGGCTGCGTCCCCCGGGACGGCGGGTAAACACCAGCCCGGCCCCGGCTCCCTCCTGGTAGGGTCCGGTGATGCAGTGTCAAAAGCTGGCCACAGAAAGATCTGGAAAAGCGGCCGAGGAGGAGAGGGCTTTTGCCTTACCGGGGGTGACAAAAAAAAGCACGCAGTTGGGTTTCAGCTTCGGCAGGCGCCATCGGAGTCTCCCCAGGCGGCAGGCTCTCGAGGGGGACAAGGCTCGGCCATGTCCTCTTGGGCCGGGAGGGAGGCAAGGCAGCCCCGTGGAGAGGGCGGCAAACTGCAGTGGAAGTCAAGTTAGCAACGGTGTGACAAATGCAAGCGGGACTATTTCTGAAGGCTAAAAGACAAAGAGAGGGTAGGCGCACTCAGGCATCTGAGGGAGAGGAACACAGGGGAAAATCGAGGATGCACGACAGAAGCAAAATAAACTTTTACACGTAACAGAAACATTCTCAGGGTGCATGTATGCCTGCACACACACGCACACACGTACGCGTCAACTGACTGTTTCAAAAGCCACGACTAAAATTTCATTTAAAAAACCCAGCTGCTTCTTTACCCTGACTTTGTCTTTAAGGACTTAGCTAAGCCGAAGGAGTGGCCAGAAAAGAAGAAAAAAAAA
>NC_133897.1:119318051-119365551 GCF_964199755.1 Larus michahellis
AAATTCAGGAAAAATACACACACAAAAAATAGAGCAGAAAGGTCAGCAACTATTTTTTTTAATTAATGTAATCCAATTCTAGTCTAATGACAGGCATATGACCACCGAGGCCCATTTAAAGTAATATTTACTCTCACTACTGTAAAACAGTATGTGAAAACTCCTGATTTCGAAAATCACTTTGATATAATTAAGAATCTTATTCAGAAAGCCCAAAAATCTAAATTCAGTTTCCCTTTGGCAAGCATTCAGCGCAGAGTACACTGCAAGTTTGGATTCATGCACGGGTTACATAATACATAAGATTTTCCAGGATTTTAGTTCAAACTGCTTATATATGACCTTAATGTACATTTACAGAATGAGTTGGCTTTAAAAAAATCTCAGCAATGAAAACATCCCATTCAATTTCTCCTAAAAGCTATACATTTGCCCAAATTCCTTTTTTTGTAAACCAGTTTCCCTTTCTCAATGGCTACACAGAAGTAGAGGGAAATACTAGGGGACAGAGGCACTAAAAAGCAGCAGTAACAATCCGGTTGTAATTTGCATGAGATCCACAGGCATCTATAGAAATTTCACAGATATGTATACATATTGGGATTTTTTTCCCCAACTGTTCAGGGACAGTAGGTACCGGTACTGCATTTAATTAACAAGCAAATGTGATGCCCTCCAATGTGAACAATACTGAGCCAATCGCTTATGTTCTTAAAAAACAGATGTATTACATGCACTGTACTACTCCAGAATACCAGAGTATCCATTTTATATCCTTTTTCCAGCAAACTTGAATCTGTCACAAGCCTCCCCTTGCTCCCTAGCCCCTTTTTCCTTTTTGGTTTTAGCTTCCACCTTAAAATTTGTTTTCCAAATCTGTTGGTAGTTCTCTCTATATTTCTTTTCTGTCTACTGCATTCATCATTATTCAGCTGCATTATAGCACTTAAAAAAAACATCCCAGCTTTGGAAAAAAAAAAGAAAAAAAAAAAGAAATCATTTGATTTTCATTGCCCTGGAGAGAATTAAATACCCCCAAGGAAAAATTCTGGTACATTCTCTGCACACATTTACATGCAGCCAGTGAAGTAAACATTTCCATAATTGCTCACTTCAGAACACGTTACCCAGTTCCTAGGTACAATAACTGTCAGGAGTCAATGAGGAATAAAGAATTTTCCTGAATCCTTGCACATAACCTGACTAGCATTAATAACTCCACAGTTGTACATAAGTTAAGAAATGGATTACTGCCAGGCAACAAGCTTGCTCTGAACACTTTGGGCATAATGTGTTCTTCAAACTACCATTAACAAAATAAATAACTATTAAAAATACCCCTAAAAACTCAAGGCTATTGATAACAAAGTATACTTCTCTCTCCATTAAAAATTATATAGCCAGAACTACAGCTTTTTCTTAACCTTGGAAATTATAGTAACAACATATGGCTTCCATTTACTTCCAGTTTTACTTGTACTGTGAGCTTCTTTGGTGAAGTTGTCTTCTATTGCTAAATGACAAAATGAATGATGAAATTCAGTTGCTATGCTAGAAAAACAAAAAACAAACACTGGTGCCTAATCCCAAAGGAAAACTGGACTTCAGTTATGAATCATCCTTACCAGCAAAATCTTGGATATCTTAAATAAAAGACTGTATGTACTTACAGAAAAGAAAACAAAACACGACCTAAAAACTTTACTAGAAAGATCCTCCTTCTGCTCCTTATCGTTAGAATCCAAGGTTAGGGAGCGTGCCACAAATCTTCAGTGGTTATTTAAACAGAAGTTCCCTGCTACGAGGGACACCAGTGAATAGTGCTAACATCAAGTCTGCTCAGTTTTTATTGCATGCTTGCAGAGCTCTTCATATTGCTGAGACCACAATGAAGAGCCCTGTAAACATGTAATAAAACCAAGCCCATTGGATGTTTCGGTATTAGCAATTTTTCTACAAAATGAAAGTATATCTGCTTTGTCACCAGACTGATTGGAAAAGCTCTCACCCTTTGTATGGTTACTTAATCCTTTTTTGATGTTTCATCTGGAATCTGCCTAATTGGACTGTGAAGAAAACTCACATAATTATTTTTTTTAAATGTGACATTTCTGGTTTGTTTGGGGTTTTTTTTTGTTTTGTTTTGTTGTTGTTTTTTTTAAATGGCTTATCTAGACAATCAACTTCTGAAGACAATAAAAGTGTAGCTCTGTGTGTTATAAAGTATTTATGATAGTTTCAAGGAATTTTTTCACCCAGGCAGAAAATATCCTTTTAATAAGCCCTTTTTACTGCAAGAAGCTATTATTGGTCTCTTCTTTATTGTTGTTTTCATATTTTCAGCATAAACGTAATGGGGGGAAAAAGGAAGAGAGAAGAAAGCAGTCAGAAGACAGATGCAGACAACAGAAATGTTATATAATCTGATAAAATGATGAATAAAATTAAAACTGGCTGTCAGGCAAAATGAAAAGCAATTTTGCTTACAATTTTCAGAGTGGCTATGGAAAAGCAGCCACATCTATGTACTGCATGCTGTCTGTAGTTTATGAGTACACACAATAACCAAAAAGGTGCTTTGATTAGAAAGAATGCAATGATGAGCACTGCCTAAAATACAGAATAATGCACTCAATATGACTTCTCCTCTGAAAGCCTAGAGGAAATGTTTCAAAGCCCTATTAAAACAGAACAACAAACTAACAGAAGAACTCATTGGTTACGTTATTTGGGAAGCGCGGAATAATTCCTACTAGAGACTCCATTAATTAGAACAAATCCCAACTACTGCCTGAGGGCTGCCAGAGACGAGGCTGTACTCCCTACTCTTTGCATGAGCAGAAGTCTTACTGGGGTCAAAGGGACTCATGCACGAACACCGAAGGTAACATTTAACCCTCTGAAGATTATGGTGCTGTTTGTTTTCCACTTACGATGTAAATCACAGCAAAACTCAGGTACCAAACAGAAAGTGAAGGGGAATGATGTAACAGAAGTAGGATTTTTCAAAGGAATTTGGTGAAGAGGTAGGTCCCACATCACAATGAAACTCTAGGGCAATTTGGTCCTATCTCCTATAAATGCCTAATAGTAAAATCCCTCTCTAAGACGATGCCTACTCTGCTCACCCAGCTGGAATCCATCTGGAGGAGAAAGAGGGATGGTGACAACTATATGATCTTTCCTTATGCTTGGGCACAGCAGTTCAGAAAAGAGACTTATTCTTGCATGCCTCTCCATTCTTTTCCATGATTCAGGGAGTTAACTGGTCACTTGGCAAAACCAAGCAGGATTTAATCCTTCTCTTTGATGCACAACTTGACTTGTGAGGTTCTTCCCTCATCTTCTTATAGAGTAACAGAGATTGGCCACAATTTGTGTAAAGCATGGGAGGGAAGCTCTACTCTCGCCCTGAGTGCCTGCTGGTAGTGTTCCCCCATACCCAGAGGGTTAAATCAATCACACAATAAGGAGTTCAGGAACAGAATTGTTCCACCAGGTGGGAGACACGTTTCCTCTGCAGTATGGCATCATCTGCTTCCCATGGAAGTTTTATTTTAAAAATACCCTGCTCCTGCAAGGACATTTTGGTGACAGCCTCGGTCACTTCTGTGGTCTCTCTCTGGCACAGTATAGTTGTGGCTTTTTGTCTTTCAGTACGGGCTTTACAGCTTTCGGTGTGAGGGAGATATTCCAAAATTATGCTGCTGGCAGAGTGTGAAAACTAGGTATCAGTGGTATTGTACTCTAAGATAGCTGGTCACCTCAATGATGCAGGTCCACTCCTGACCTTTATCCCTGCAACAATGCTGCAAATATCTTAAAAGAGGAGACTTCCTATCTGACAACAGTTTAATCAGCACCAAAGCCAGTAACTAACACACACTGTATGTTTATGGTTCACAAGGCATCACATTGTTAATGAGCAGATAAAACAAGAAGAAAGGGCTGTTCTTTGTTTACATCACTCTCCTCATAAGCAACAGATGTCCTGATAGACTAGACTGCATTGGCTTTGTTGGTTGAGAACCTCCTGCTGGCCCTGGATGAGAACCAAGCATCCATACTGATTTTGTTACAATTGTCAGCTACTTTTGTTACTACAAACCATGAACTGTTGCTGACTCATCTGTGGTCCCATGGGCACAGAGGAAATAATGTATGGAGTCACGCAGAGACTCCATGTATTGTTTTCCTTCTAAGAGGACTACTGCTTGCTCACCCGAGTGCTTTCTTGTGGGGTGCCACACAGCTTCCTGACATCATCCTTCCTGGTGACTGCGTACATGAAGAAATGGCCAGCGGACTCACATTCCTCTGATTTCTGTAAATGACACTGAATGATTTATGTGTGTTTTGCCAGGACCGAGACTTAGGTGATGATGTCCCATCCAACAACACCCAGTCCACTGTACTGGCAATGAGTCATGGCTAGTTCCCAGAGGCACAGAAAGACCATGGAGACTCTTTCCAGAGGGGCAAACATGCCTGAATTCTGTGGTGGTGTGCTGCGGTTCTGCTGGCTTTCCCTGTTCTGGGCTATCCAGAAAAAGCCAAAGGCCAAACAACCTTCTTGTGAGGTGTAGGAGACTCTCACGATTTGATGCATAGACTGAAGTATAGATTACCTTTATATTTTCCTACAGAATTTCATCTTTAGAGCACTTCAAAACTTCAGCTAATGAAAGAGCAGAAATGCCATTACTGAACACGGTTTTAGACAGGGAACATCATTGCTCTGTGTTTTGTCAGCCCCTTTGACACTCAGATTCCTTTCAGCCATAGCTTACGGTGCTGCTCTTAACTTAACCTGGGGCCTAGACACGACAGAGGACAGATTTCCTGGGGAGCTTTACTCAAAGAACACTCCTCTGGTTAGCTCCTGAAAAGCTGGCAAGTGCCCTCTGTAAAATCTCCAATTGCATGAATTCCATTTCCCTTATTTTATCACAGTTTAGATTTGTCAGCTTTGATGCTGCAGGGCCAATTTGATGTGGGCTGTGTTTTGGCTGAAATGTGCTAGAGGAGGAAAGAAAATGGGGAAGAAAGCTATAGTTGAGGTAGGGAATAATTGTGGAGAGTTTAAATAGCATTTGCATACTGATCCTAATTACTGCTCCCATTTTTACAATCCTTGGCAAGCACAGTTTTATAAACTGGAAAAAAAAAAAGCGCTCATGTATTTATTTGTTCTCACACAGGGGTTTTTGTCATGATAGTCTATAAATGCCTACCTTGATGTGCCATCAAGACTTCCTCCCTTAAAACATTTTCCTCAGCCTCTTCGGTCATGGAAGGTGCAGGTGTCATATACTCAGACAGTGTGGCTTTGAGGTGGGAGCACGTAGTCCACAGACATTCAAAATCAAGCATTCATTATGGCATATGCCATTGAGAATGACTTGTTTCTATATTCTGCTCAGTGAATCAAGATTATCTACTTCCCTGAGAAGAACTATGTAGGAGACCATCTCCTTTGTTTATTCTGTTTTCAGACAGACAAAAGGCAAGTTTGATGAATGACACATGGATGCCTCAAAAAGTTGTTAACTAGAACCATTCTATGGTTTCCCACTCCGGAGCTTCACTCTGTCTCTGATAACATTGCAAACCCCCACACTTCCAAAGGGAAACTGCCTTATATCTTGCCCAAAAATGTTTTTCCCCCTTAAAATACAGTAGCAAGGCTAATTTTCTTGTCAGTGCAGGTTACAGCTGGTTGGTCTAGATCACATTTACAGTGGGAAGTAACGTAATACTCCCTTTTGATTTTTCCTGGCCAGCAATCACTTCATTTCTGAAGCAGAGTGCTGTGTGAGTCTGCTCTATAAAGCCCTGTCTCATGAGCACTGTAGATGTCCTCGAGGCATAAGTCTGATAGTAGTCCAGGTAACTGTGAACACCACCTGAGTGAGGCACAGGATAATAATAAAGATGGCAGCAATGCCTATACTTCACCAGGTTATTCTCTTTTGTTTTCATTTTCTATATTTAAAAAACAGTCAGTGTGCTCCAGCTTAAAAGTAATGATAGATAAATCAATGATTCCAATCTCCTCTAGAATTTTTTGAGCCTTATCTTTAATAAGATCTCAAGAAAAGACCTGTTAGTATTCTCAAGTTACTACCACTCAGCAGCTGAGCTAGCTGCCTACAGCAGGGTCCTTTCCATCACATGTGCACTTGAAGTTTGGGTCGCCGATACTAACAGCACACCCTTGAACTGTGTCTCCATTCTTCAACGTGACACTAAAAGTGGACTGTGCTGCTCTAGAGCATTTTGTCAGCTCACAGTGATTGAAAGATCCTCCCCGAGGCTCTTTTCTCCTTAATATCATGCAGAATTTCTGCCTTCCCTTTCAAAAGAAAATTCCTTGTTTTAACTTCTGTAGGGCCACTGTATACTGGTGCAAAAAAACAGGTGCAAGACAGGTCTCTCTTTCGTATTAAATTTCTGTACGCTTCAATTCTCCATAGGTGATTCACATCATTTCTGGATCAAATTACCTGGTTTTAACTACTGACAGGATCAAATTAACAAGGAAAAATGGAATATAAAATGAAACACATTGTAATGAGGCTGTGACACACAAAAGTACTCCTAACAGACCGAACTCTGTTCCCCTGTTCAGAAAGGTACCTGTACACTCCCTTAATTTATAGCAGGCCAATAATGAATAGACAAATTCAACAGGCTGAGTGTGCATTTGAAGTTAACTACACCTATGCCTTCAGTGATTGAAAGCCTCTGTCTCCTGGATTCAATCACCTGCCAAGTTCAGAGGACACAGGTGTGAAAGTACTGTTTTCTACAGAAATTCCTATTTCAAAGAGTTGGTTCTATGAAAGGACTGTCACACTATGCAGACAACATACAACAGCAACAACCAAGTTAAGCAGAAACCAGTACATTTCTTACATTTCTGTCCTTTGCATATCAAATACACAGACTTGGCAAATCCACACTGTGCGTTAAAGGAAACATAAAATACCCAAGTTACTGGGGGTCTTGCCAGCTCTGGAACTGAAGCAGCATCCTAAGAGAAGTTATTTACTCAACAGTTAATACAACTCTCTTAGAGCGCTAAACTATCTCTACATGGCATTATACCATACGATACAGACATAACACAGTTACTGCTCACTACTGCAAGAGTCTTTGCGCTGGGATCCAGTCTACTCCATTCTATGCAATACGTTTTTCTTCTTCATCACCCTCTTCCCTTTTGACACCCAGACCACAACACAAAATTCTGGGTAACTTCAGCAATAAAGGGGCCTGAACATTGATTATCTGCTTGTGTTCACCCTTCCTGTACTTATATTATGAACTATGTTCATAATATGAACTTATATTATTCGTATATATAAAAATTATATATTATATATATGAATAATATGAACTTATATTATGAATTAAGAGTTTCTGAACAGATTCAACTTAGGTTCCCAAATTAATCTGATTATTACACTGAGCACGAGGTCCTTTCCTCAGGTATTTACTTCTTCACTTGCTATAGCAAACACCAATCAGTAACAGCAAATAAAGGCCGAAGAGGGCTGCCACAGTAATATCTAATTACTACTTTTAGAGAAAAGGGTAATCTTTGTGTGAGCGTGCTGAAGCAAATACATTGAAATCCACATCTCTATTCCCTCATTTTGGATGCTAGTTCTGCTTTCATCATCACTTAAAAGCACAGAGATAAAGCCTGGTTTACTGTTTTGCCTGGTCACATTTATTCATGCCAATATTTAAATCTTTTAAGTTTCATAAATTAAACTGGAGCAATGGGGAGGGTGGAGGGGCAGATGACCGTTTTGTTAGCTTTCAGTGCAAGGTGACATGGGTCTCAGACACCTCTGTATCCTTTTAGCTATTAAGATATTTATTCAGCAGTTAAAGATTTTAGCTACCATGTTCTCCACTTTACCTTACTTATACAATTTGCCATCCTTTACTTTCTTCCACATAAGACATTTTACACATCTGCAAAATTACTTAGACCGGAGATCCATTTGCAAGTCATAATCTCCTTTCAATGAGTAGCACATCAGGTCAGTAAACTAAATGTTGGGTATACTTTTATGCATACCTGTTTTCAAATAATTTGAACAAATGTATATGATATATAGATATGCAAAGCAGCCAGCGTTAACAGATGTTGCCCTCTAATCTTTACAGCCTCATCCTTTACTTCGGAGTTGCAGAGATAGGTGTTTGAGATCTCAAATAAAACACACTTCCGAATACAATTCTATAAATAGTAGCAATTTGTTTAAGGGATTGCTATAGTTCTCATAAAGAATGATTCCCAGAAAATGTTTTCTGAAATAGAAGCTTTGATGGATAGGACACAGTAGTTTAAATCAATATATAACCTTGTAGCAAAACACTGTTGGTGCAAGCTTTATACCTCCAGATCTTACTTCCCAGTCAGGTTCCACAAAGCCTAAATTCAAAGTTACAAGAATTCACTTTGTATCCCAAATACAATGACATAATCTGTCATGGAAAAAGGACAATATGGAAAACAGCTCAGTACTATTACAGCTATATGGAAATTCATTGTGGGAGTGATTGATAGTATATGCATGCACCATGACTTGCTTCTCTGTAACAGTATTAACTGGCATAACTAGTATAAGGAAAAGGCTAGCTTACAATTCTAACTAAATTAGTAGGTCTGCTTTGTACCAGTAATTTCATCCTGCCATATATTCCTATTTCCCACCCAAACCAAGGGGAAACGGGCAAAGAACAGTGAGAAATACACCACCACTGAACAAAGAACCTCCTCTTCGTGAAACCCTCCATTTCTCACAGGTCTAGCAGCTCTGATCTCCAGCAGCATTTTCCCACATTTGAAACTCATGATGCTATTTAAGAACTATCCGAACAGGCAAGACAGAGTTATCATTATATCTGTTGTGTGTGTTACTTTTTCTTTTAAAATAAGCTGTGCATCTTAATGCCCCAAATTTGGAAGTGACGCATTCCTGAATAACAAGTCCCTGGTATACCATTTCACCTCACATCCCAAAGTTTCCTTCCCTGACAGCCTGGAAGAGGTAGTGGAAGGCATTAGATTGTGGGGTGGTCAAAAGAACAAGGCAATGTGGAGAATGTTAATATTCAGTGAAATTACTTACCTTTGCCTGTGTAGTTAAATTCTTGTCTGAAGTTTACTGCTTTACAGTATGGGCATAATTTCTTTATGCTTCCTCAGCTTAGAGAAATCAGTGGTATTTCTAGGCTCAGGCTGAGACAAGAGACCACTAAGTGTGCCAGAAAGGTGTCTTTTAGGGGAGGTAACAGCTGAGCAGAGCGTTTCAGGATCACAACTTTGGATGCAAGCACGTATATCTCACCTTAAGTAATTAAGTTCATTTTTTAATTTAATTTTTAAGTACCCTTAGATCTTCCTAACCTTACTGAGACACTGTGAGGATAAATACATCAAAGGCCTAAGGCAAAAAGATATTGTCACATTGGGAGTTAAACCCCAGACAGACAGGATTTAAGAGAGACACACTCAGTATTTCTTCAACAGTCATTTCAAAATGGAAGTTCAAAATTATTTAAAAAACAAAACAAAACAAAACAGAACAAAAAACTGTATGCCTTTTTCTGGATGAAAACACTGAACTTACTAATTATCTACTTGAAGCAGAGTATTCTGACTGTAAGTAATCACTTATGAAAAGTGATGGTAATTTGTCTAACTCATCTGCTCTCACCTGGTCCCCTCCACATTCAACTATGCACTCTCTGAACCTCTTTCATGTAGGTTGCGTTTTCAGGATCAGTAATTTTAAATAGCTTAAAATCTACTCATGTCTTAACAATGGAAGAAATGAGTGGACTTCAAACCTATTTTCTTCATGAGGGAGCAATGGCTTCCATTAATTTTCTTGTCGGCAATCAAGTAGAATCATTTCCCCAGTTTCTTTCTCAAATCTGTATTGAATAACCATGTCTGTTCTTTCATTTATGAATCTTCTGAAAGGAGAGGCAAATAATCATAACATAAGAGTCCTGAAAGTGAGAAACATTAGTCGTTGATGTTCAAATTTTTACTACTTGTAAGTTATTTTAAAAAAACAGCAGCTCGAACACACAGCTACATCATTTCCCTTTCTACCAGGACATGAGTCTTCCATATTGTCAGCAAATGTAATACAGAAAGGAAGAAAGGTAAAAAATTTAAAAAATAAATGAAAAGTGGGTAAGGAACACACGAAGTTAGAAAGATATGGCCTTGAATAATGAGGCAATGTGGAGAAGGTTAATATTCTGTGAAATTACTTACCTTTATCTGTAAATGTAAATTGTAGTCTGAAGTTTACTGGGTTTTGGTCTGGAAATATGCTTCCTCAACTTAAAGAAACCAGTGCTACTTCTGGTAATGCTAAGAAAGCATTTAACAGACTTAGTGAATTGGTTTAATTTTAAATATCAGGGAGGAAACAAGTCACCAAGCATGTCTTAGATTGGAAATAGGAATTTTATTCTTTCCTCCTTCCTACTCTAGCTCATAGAAAACAGCCCAGACTGGCTACAGGAGAATCATGCCAAATAACATATGAGGACTCATTTTATGAGATCAGTTTTGGAGTTGCAAATTCTAAGGTAAAGTAACTTTATTTAGCTATCCATCTTTGAGTGATTAATCCACTCACTGCATGAACTTCAAATGAACTACATAAATCTGAGCCAGGTCTATGTTTAAAAAAAAATAAAATACAAATAGGAGCAGAAGTATGAGATCCTGCAGGCATTTTGCTCAGACAGGCTTAGTGTTTCTTAAAATATTGTACGCCTGATTATGCTTATAATGTCTGGAAAAGGGGAATGCTACAGTCTTTACTTACACAATAATATAACATTACATGTGTTATTTTAGAAGCATTTCACCAGTGTAGGCTAGCTATCCATGTACAAAATTAGATACTTTTTGGATCCAGGAGATGATGTGCAGTTTCTTAAGGAAAAAAAAGGAAGACTGTCCATGTTTCTCATAGTTGAAATGCTAACAAAAACATTAATTGCAAAGCATATTTTTAATTGAAACGTGCAACATAATTATACTGGAATTTTAACACACAACACCTTTATGGGCAAACACTATTATACAAAAGGCAACTAAAGAGTTCTACATTGGAACCGTGTCCCTAAAGCTAATATGCAATCTAATTAATTCAAAATGACTTCTTTCAATCTGATTTAACTGTTTACTGAGAAGCAATAAGAAAGAATAATCTTTTATCCAGCACTTTAAGCAACGTATAAGAAAGAAGGAGAAAGAGGATACTATAACGAACAACTTAGAGCCAGTCAAAAGTTGCAACATCTTTTTATAGAAAAAGATGCTTACAGAAAAATGTATTTCTTTTCCACCCAAAAAAAGACACTTCCATAGGAGTAGAGGAAACAGTAAGAACCATTTTTACACTCAAAGTAAAACTTCTTCAGTTTCACTATCACCAAATGCAATTGCAATGTGTAATCAAAACTTATTTTTAGTCATTAGCAAAATAATTAATTTCTTTTTCATTTCTTCATAAAAGATGTCATTTTCTGTTCTTCCCATTCCCCCTCCTCAGAAGTAGGCATGTAGTTCTGATAAAACTATATACTTCATCATTAAGAGAATAGCTGGCAAGCCTATAAACTATGCAAAAACATTTAGGATTGCAAACCACATTTACTGCACTTGGCTGATGGAAGAATGATTATTCCATGTCTCAATTCACTAAGAGCATACTGACTACCTAAATACACAACATTTCCTGTACCCCTAATAGCTTCCACAGTTTAGTAAACACATTCCACATATTACAGTAAAAGATTTCAAATCCAAACTTTTGTTCCACAAAGCATCCTGTATTTATACACCCTAGAATGTTATGGAAGGAAAGGGAAGAATGCTGCACACATTTTATGGCAATTGTACTGGGGTCTGTTACAACACGTGGTTTGATTTTTAAGCTATCTAAGAAGAGGCAGAACCCCAAGCCTCAACGAGTGTGTATTAGAAAGCATACATTATGCCCTCTATTGAAAATTACGTAATTTGACAGTAAAATGTATAAGTAAGCCCATAATTACCTTAAGTGTCTGCCACACAGTCAACCCTCCGGGCTCACAAGTCAAAATATTGTGCTAGAGCTCCCAGAGAACTGAGGTAAGGAGAAAAGGGAGGGCCGGGATAACGACTTTAGGGTTAAACACTACCCTGAGCTGCTTCTTCGACCCCATGATTCAGAATCTGTGGGACTGACAGCCCTTGCATGCGGAACAGTTTCTACAGCTGTGGCTGGGTTATCAGGGCCAGCCTCCCTCTGTTTATGGTAAAAGCGCTTGTGCTGTCAGTTACCTCTGAAACGAAGGAGTGACAAAGAAGGGTCCTACCATTTTGAAACACAGAACTCCCATGAGCACTACTCACCTGAAAAACAAAGCATCAGCCATTTTTTGGCAATGCGTATGTGGAATAACCCACCCATTCGCATCTCAGAAGTTGCAGTGCAATCTGCTTTTTGTGGACAGCCGAGATCCTGTGGCATTTTTCACAAGAGCAGGAGGTTTGCCACATTATTCTTGGCCAGAGTTTCCTGTCTCCCTCTACTATGTCTCATGGGTCTTAGCTGCTGTCTTCTGCAAAGCTGGCTACATTTCATGGTATTGTAGATAAATAGTTGCAAAAAAGATTTGGAGCATAGAGAATGAAAGGCATTGTGCAATTCTTACAGGCATATCAAATATAAGGTTTGCCCCACATGCAAAGAACAATATTGACACACTGAACATGTATTTATTAATCAGTTACATCTGCTAGCTCCTTTCACCACCCCCACAGCATCAGATCCACTGAGGTGCAGTTTCAAAAACATTGTATGAAAAAATCTGTGAGACTCACAGCATACAGAGATTCTCTTTGATTTCGTATCCAAGCCTATGAATTTTGCAATAGGTAGAATTTAGCCTTTAATTTGTATTGGGCCTCTTTCCATGCCCATAGAGGAGAACTACACACGTAATTTTTAAGCACTGTAGGCACTGTCCAATAACTGAAATGCAATAGAAAAGGCAACAGCCTTTCCTGAAATCAACTCAGTATACACCAACTCACCCTCAACAATAAATCAGGGCCAGCTCTGCCTGCACTGAGAGATGACAAAAAAACATAAGCTCTGTGGAATACCAAACACTCCTTTGCCCTGTGCTATGAGGGTTAAACGCTCCTACCACTCGGGAACTTCTTGAGATATTTCAGTGGTATCCACTATGGTATATTCCTAAAGAAACTTTACCCAAAAGCTGAAACATGTATAAAAATGATCATAAAGTGATCAAATAGAAAATGAGACTGTTGCAACGGATGACTGTGCAAATAACAAGATGGGCTGTAGACCTGAGATTGCATCTATGTTCTTGGTTCCTGAAAAAAGCATCATCAAGGCCAGCGGAGGCTGTAGAACGAAACTATATTGAGTGAGGTTCAGTCTGCTATTCTTGCTGAAGTACTCAACAGGAATAGTAGCGCTATTCTGGAGACCCTAGAGGCAAAAACGGAACAGAAACAAACAGTAGAACAGTGAAAAGTGAAAAATGAGGGAGAACAGACAAGAAGAGCAGCAGTGGGATACTTCAGTACTAGAGAAAACCATCTCCACCCTTCTCAGCTAAAGGGAGAACTGCAGGGACATCTGACCTGCTGATAGTGGAAAAGGCAACAGAAATAAAAGCACACCTACAGAAACAGTAAGAGAATGGAAAGTATAAAGATAACAAGGACAGAAAAGCAGAGCCTCAGTAGCAAGAATAAGCATACCAAATAACAAGAGAAAAATCAAAGACAATGACAGGTAGAAAGGGTCACAAAAGAGGCAGAATCTAATTTTAATAAGGTAAACTGCATTCTTCCATTTTCTCAGCCTTTGCTTTTGAGAGCACCTGGCATCACTGCAGACAGGGGAAGCTTTTCTACTTTCAGACTAACCTACCATGGGAAACTGCTTGCAACTATAGGGTTAATACCACAGCCAGTTGTTTGGGAAGTGCTATTTGGAAATAAGTTTGTTAAGCACTGACTATTTTGAAATGATAAAGAGTGTTGGAAAGGCAGAGATCTGAGAGCCACGGAGAAGAATCCTGAGAGCAATAACGCAATCGAATGAGAATTTGAACTCACTAGTAGAAATCCTGCCCTCAATGAACATAATAATGACATTTCCATTGGTTTCAGTGAAGCAAAAATTACAGACAACAACTGATGGACATAAATTGAAAAACATTCTCCAGTCAGGCTACGCAGATGCCTAGCAAAGGAAAGACTGTCCTGTAATGCAAAATATTCTAATCATAACATGACAGAAAAAGCAAATATTAAAACTGTTTTAAGTATTTCAAATGCAGTTCAGAAGAATAATTAGAATCATACAGAAACCTACGGTTATTGACATATTAAAATAGTTCAGGACAAAGGATGTGTTGCTTAGAAACTGAATTTACAGGAAAGATCAAACGTGCTCAGTGTTTTGCAAAATCCAAGCATCACTTCTGGCCACGTACTGAAGTCAGATAATAGCAATAAGAAATAAACGCATACATATGAAAAATTACTGATGTTAATTTATGTGTTAACAGTAAAACCGATGTGTTATGCACTCATGCTGAAGCCTACATTTGTCAGAGGAAGGTAAATTAGCAACTGCCATTTCATTTCCCTATGCTTTGCTTTTACAGCTGGTAGGTTTGCAAAGTACTTGAAAAACTTGACCCTTCTCCAGCCTCCCCCGCATGAGTCACCCAACCTTCCTTCAGTCATTAGACTGCACTTCCTGCTGGGATCCAGCAGTAAAACAAACGAGAGACACCAGTTCTGGTCACGGTGAGGGAGGTAATAAACCAGTGACAGGTATTTTTATGAAATTTAAAATGAATTCCCATATATTATAGATATTGCCCAAATTGCCAATCCATGGCACTATCTTACGTAATTTCAAAAGACACTTTGAAGCACTCCAGTTCATTCCCTGTACTGAAACTATGCTTTCCTTGTTTACATATGGGTAAAATAATTCACTGTATTTTATATGCTTCAGAAATATTACAGAAAAAAACATTAAATCACTTTACTTGTATGTGTATAAACTTAAAAAAGTTTTGATAACATTATTAAGAGTAAATTAAACCCAAAACTTCTCAGATAAAGTTCCAGCATTTCATGTCATTATTAAATCTGTGTCAAATACTCTTTGTCAAGTTTTGAGTTTTTTAGAAATCAACTGGCAGTTCTCCTTTCCCAGTTTGCTATTCACCGTGATGACACTCAGTTCTACCATGTCTTTAATACATCCACATTTCTGGGAAACTTTCCTCCCCCTTAAAATAACCCCCAAATGAAGCATCAATTGAGAGAAGTGATCATGCTTAGTCAGGCAAATTTAATAGAAAATTTACCCTTTTCTGTCCACAGACCCTCCTGGTATTTTAGTTCCAAACTTGCCTACTATTACACTAACTGTGCTAAGGGAACTGCTGTCCCCATAAACTCCTTGGGTTCATTCCACAGTGCACACAGGAGACACAACCCCTTTAAACTTCAAGGAGTTCCCATTGCAGTGTAGAAGAGAAAAATTCAGAGATTATGGAATAATCATCTCCAAATCGATCAATTTCCCCCTGAAGGTAAAAAACTGAAAGAAAGAAAAAAGTTGAACAGTTCCAGCTTGCCTTCTTGAAGGGAAAGTACCCCCAGGGCATGTTGTAGAATGATCCGCATCTCTTTCTCCTGATGCTTATTAAGAGGTCACAGATCTCAGTTACACTACAGCATTCCCAAATGATATCCCCAGCTAAGGGCTACGACCTCTTAGTACAAGTACAGGGATATAAAATTAGGAATATTAAGGGTCTCCATTAAGAGTCTGCCTCAACTATCAGTCATTTTGGAAGAACGACTGGAATTGATGGCATATCTGGTGTCATGTAAAAAACAGAGGAGCTTTAGCAAAAGGGACTGCAGGTTGCAGCATTTTCCATAGGTGCAGCACTCTGTGCCAGGGCTAAATTTCTATCTGAACATCACAGTGGATTTCCACAACAAAATATTCAATACAATAGAAGTCTTTCTCAAAAAGCACAAGGTATGGCTCAGAACATCCTGGATGAATTAAGATGTGCTTTCTCTTTGTCTTAAGCCTATTCCCTCTAACTAACAGTAATAGTATGGGAGTGATTTTATAACCATCTCAGACAGGCTATTATACCAAGACCAGGCACGGACTGGAATGTCTTTAAAGACCTTTCCCCTCCAACAATTCTCTTTTTTCATAAAAAGCAGGTTTTTTTACACTCTCCAGATGATGCTTGAGAGGATAAACTGAGCCCATATAGGTGGTGTGTTAGTGAACTACCACATCACCCAGAAGCCGTAACACTCTACAGCTGATTGTATAAACATGAATTAAGGTTCTTCTACAACTGTATTAAGCAAAGTGTTAAAGAGCTGTGGGGCATTTTGTTACATTTGGTTTTCAAGCTATGAATTTAACTGCTGAACATATAAGTAATGATAATCTGTTGTACCTCCCATTCTGTTCATTTCTAAATGGTAATTAAAGCAAGCACCAATAATAAAACCAGCAAGTATTTCAAGAAAATTATTTTAGAAGGTGCAGGAAATTCACCGCTTAAAAAGACTAATTTGTCATGGCAACAAGACCCATTTTGTAATACACTGACAATATATTATAAATATTCCAGTGAAATAGACACATAGAATAAACAATAGGTATTTACTCTACAATAACTGATTCTCTGAAACACTGTAGTCAATGCAGACTGTAGGTGTATACATGTGCATACCTGCAAGACAATCATTATTTTATTTTTAATAGTGTGTCTATTAGAATCATACACATGAATTCCCATCGTACTGGGTAAAGGTCAGGGTAGCTATGACCCTGTATCAGCAGCAGCTTTACAATTCAAAGTCTGTATTACTGGGGACTCTGAAAAGCAAGACAAGCTTGGCCACAGGATCCATATTGATTACAACAGTAATTGGAAGCAGCATAGTTATCATAGGGTAAGTAATGACTATTTTTTCTTCTTCACATATGTGCCAGTGTTGATGATTCCCCCTGCCCCCTCCCTTCTCTCCCCTGCAGGCAACCATCTTCCTTGGACAATGAGAATTAGAAATTTCAGCTGCATAGATCCAATAGTGATTATAGTACCGTTCCTCCAAAACTGGAATAAGCTCTGGCAGTTACGTCTTCCACACAATGCCTGAAAAGGTCAGTGGATTACCTCATGTCATCACCTGGCAGAACTCAGAAATTGGACCTTCTTCTGAAACAGGCGGGAGATGTCACTCGAGCACTGGGAGAGCGAAGTTAATATTCAATGGGAAAGACACAGTAGCCAAATGGTAACACAGAGAGATACCCTGCACTGCCCATTTGGAAATGCTCTGTGAGGAAACAGCTTGACCTTTAGAACACCCAGCAGTGGCTATAAATAAATGGAGCAACAGACTGTTAATGTAATAAAGCAAAGTTCTAGATCTAGCTAGGGCAGATTTTCAACAGAGTGCCAGGGAGGTCCTTGAACTAAGTCTGAAAAAGCTAGGGAGCTGGGCATGTCAGTGCTTGGAGACAAGGATGATGACGTAGAGCTGGCTTGGTAACCACAAAATACCAAAGGGAGAAGAGGAGCTATTTATAATGTTATCGTGGCCCCTCCCAGAGCCTAATGCTATTGCACTCACCCACAATGGCATGTCAGGTATGCCTAGTTGATGCTTTCACAAGCCTATGTAAAAAAGCACCACATAGACACGTCCTCTGGTATAGCTTCAGACTATGACCATATGTCCTACTGCTGAGCACGACTTGGGAAAAAGACATTGAAGTAAGGTCTGTTGTTTACATAAACCTCTCAGTACATGCTGAAAAATAGGCTCTGGGTGACAGGCACATGGGGTCTCTTAACCTTCAAAACAGCGTAATGTTGTCCTCAATATTCATTCCTTGTCTTCAGTGCAAGAGTATTTATTTGAGAAACTTTGAGCAGAAGTGATGAAAAGCATGGTTCAAATGTGTGATGCCCAAGTCCTAGGATGATTGGATTCATATTCTGGACAGGAGTCGATACCTTGTGTGTGTAACAGCACTTTAGCCAAACTCTGCTGCCATATTGCGTTTGCCCAGTAAGGCATGGATTGCTGCAAGATGAGCCCTAGGAGCCCCATATACTATGCTAGATTATTTAAATATAAAAGACAGTTGTAGCAAGAACTAGACCTGGTAACCCCTGCACTGGGGCTGCCTACACCAAACCCCTTGGCCAATGAGAGAACTACGGTCTCCAGTTGAGTGGTTTCTGCTGCAGAGCAGGACTTCCTGGGCCAGCAAGGAGGCGTCTCTGTCCATGGTACTCAGCAAGGAAACAGTTTCCTCACCGGTGCAGGGACACCGGCTCTGTTCCGGTATCTTGCCGTTATGTTGGGAGTTCAGGTTCACACGATGTAAAGTCCTTGTTGGACACACACAGGAGATAAGCCAACCAAAGGTATACTTGCCGGTGTGTGGTAAAAGAATCACCTGCCTTTTTTTAGTGATGGAGAAACAGGCTAGAATAAGAAGAAAATAGGAAGCAAAATTGAGGGAAAAAAATATCAGAGAAAGACATATAGGAAGCACTCAAAGCTCCTTGGAAGACACCACCACTTGCTTCCTCTCCCACCTCCAAAAAGAACAAGAGTTCTGGCATTTGCAGTTAATACTCACGAACAGGTTTATTACAGGGGTTCCCTAAGTCAAGAATAACACTTCCATGATACAGACATCAGCTGCTTTCATTTACAAGAGGTCACCGACAGACAACTCAGGAAGTGCAACAGGCTGCTTTTAAAACACCCAGGAGGTGAAGATCTACTGCGTTTATGACTGATTAACAATCTCAAGAGCAGAGATTAATGGTTTCCAAGCAAAAGGGGGAGGAGTTTATGCCTCCTCGCCCATGTTGGCTGTTCATCATAGATCTACTGTCTCTCAAGGTAAGCACTGGGGTTTTGAAGAAGTCTATGCAGCCTACTTTCACAGCTTTCAGCTCCAGTGTATACAAGTTCCCTCCACATCTGAGCAGTACCAAGCTACCTAGAGAAGTATTTATACAGAATTTTGATGCAATTATCAAGACCTTCATCTATCCTCCCTAGGAGCATGCAGTTCTGCATATGAAGTTCTGCATGGCAGATTCTCCAAAGTGCTACGATTTTAGCAAGCCTTGGCCATTCTCTAATGCATATAAATCTTCCATCCAAGTCCACTGGCAGGCTCTACACTGCTCTCTGAATTCAAAATTATGACCTTTGGAAACAGAGGCTGTAGCTACCACCCTATTCCCCCTTTTAGGGAAAGGAAATAAGGATCTGGAGTTGCTGATATGGGTACTTGACCAGTAATTCTGAAAGGATGTGAGTCCACAACTTGCAAACTCGAAGAAGCGCATTGAACTACCATATGTGTTGGCCAGTTCAGCAAAGTGGAGGAGAGGGTCTGCTTTCCACTGTCTCAGTCAAACACAACGTCATTTTGTGGAAAAGCAGTCAGAAGTCTGTGGTCCAAAGCAAATGGAAAAGTAGAAGCATGTCTCTGTGATACAGCAACTGGGAAGCCCTCTAAGGAAAAAGAGAGGCCTAAGCTCAAGTCCCCAGTCCAAGCACTGTTTGTCTTTCATTCAATAACTGTTTAATGTAAAATCCATATGCAGTCCTTGGTGCAGGAATTCTCAAGAGAAACAGGGTGACTCTCTCAAGTGAAGTAACTGTACTTGGCAAACAGTGCTTGGCAGTGTGCCACTAACTGCAATGAGGCAGATGAATATGCTTTTGGTGCATCATAGTTTTAACTTCTTAGGGTCCTTGTCCTCAGAAGCACTTTTATCAAGCTCAGATTTTTCTCTGTACTGCATAAATGACGAAGGACCCTTGCTGTGTATCTTTCCTCCACATAGATATTGGAAACTGGAAAAACAATGGCAAGATCTGCAATGTATTTGGCCAGTTCTAGGATTCTTTTGCTAGCAGGAAGAGCAATTCTAGCTAGGATATCAAAGCATGACAATGCCAAGTGCTCACAAAATTTATCTTGTTGTCTCACTGTGCACAGCATACATCCTTTAGGACAAAATCCCCTGGAAAGTTCTCAAGTCTTCTAGTGAAGGAGATGGTTCTGGCATTACCAACTCATTCAGAAAGATTCCTGGGCACTAGGAAGAAGAGAAAAGAGGCAAGAGAAGGAAACCATTACAGTGGAATCTCTTGTTACCTCCCATTTGGTAAGTCCATGATCACTCATGGTGCATGCTGTCTGTGAAGCTGTTAGGTAGCACAACCTTTTATTTCTAGACATGCAAGAAGGTGCTTCTCAACCACACAGAAGGATGATATCCATGAAAATTAATTTTGGTCATAACTGGAAACACAAAAATATTGACTTAAGTAGCAGTTCCCAGCCTAGTGATACTCCAGTACTGATGGAGAGAGCACTCAGAACAACTGGTCCCCAATACATACTGTTGGAATTCTTTTCAGATGGCATGCGAGAGGAATCTCTGAGCAGGACTAGAGTGCAGGACTGCACCTCCTCATTGGCAGGGGACACACAGCTATAGCCAGTAACCTTTTCAACATCAGAAACAACTTAGGGGATAACACAAATGGCTCTTAGCTCTACCTGACATATATACTCAACCTGTCAAAGCTCTAACACTAAGCTAGAGCACAAAGTATAAAATTAAGTCTACCTAACCACCTACAGGTAAAATAAATATCCCCAATGGAGAAATACTTCATGTCGCTTACCTCAGAACACCCTTAGCCTTGAAGCTGTGACCTGCATATCATTCATTAGCCTGCTTTCAGGCAAGACTTACAGCCTGTGATGCCAATGGGGCTAGTAGAGAAGTCATGTAACATGCACTAGGTCTCCTGACATTCAGGTGGAGGATGGCAGTCTTGTGTAGCAGCACATCTGCTGCTGTTGAGTTATTCAACAACTCGGCCAACTAGACTGGCACGTTCACTGCAGGTTTGACTGCAAGCAAGGCAGCACCACAAGATGCTCCTTCTTCTAGTATTACTCTGATTATGACTGAGACTTCTGATGCCAAAGCAACCTACGGGATCTTCAAGAGAACCAAGCTTGAGCTGAACACCTCTGAACACAGAGAGGCAGTTCTCATATATACAGGAGCGACTTCATAGGGTATAATCCCTGAGGACTGAAAGGTGAAATAAACAGCACAAAGCACTGTTCAGGGAGAAGAGATTCTACATCAAGCAGCAGAAGATTAGGGGAAGTGTCTGACAAATTGTGCCCCACCAACAGTATATATGGCAGAACTGCAAAAGGTTAAGTTTCTTTTCCTGTTGGCAGAAGAAGAAGAGAAGGTGCAGTTGAGGGTTTATCAGTAATGCACGACATTTGATCCTGCATGTATGTTCCTACAGTGAGACCCAAACTGACATATACTAGAAAGACATCAGGTTCATAGCCATGCTAATTGGATCCTTTACTTATATACACAACTTAGAGGATGACAATGTGCAAGTGGCTCATGAGTTATTAAATGGAAATGCTGCAGGAAGGATACAGTGAGAAAAGTGTTAACACCAGAAAGAAACACTATTAAATCCATATTTTTATTGCCAATCTTTTCTAATGACTAAATTAATATAGTTCAGCATCTTATCTGCCCATGGTTACAACTATTGCAAAGAATTTTTTTGAACTTTTTCCCCCGTTTATCCACTATCTGTATTCCACAAACATCACAGGAATTGTCAGCAATTAACATAAATAAAACATCACCTTTTCAGAGAAAGCTTCAGTACAAGAATTTCAGATGATAGCAAAAAATATTACTAAATAGCTCATGCAGGGCCTGTTCCATCCCCCACTGAAGTCAATGGGAATCTTTTCATTGACTTCAATGGGTATTGGATCAGACCCAAATTGAAAAGATCAATAGCACAGACATTAGGATAAAAGAGCAGCTATGCCCTCCTCTAGAAAAAGAACACGAGTTCAATTCAAAGAACAGATTACAGGAAGGAACCAGTTGGGGAGAACTTCTTTCTTTTCCTTTGAAAAAATCTGCAAGAGAACAGCAATTCAAGATCCTGAGAGCTAAATCTCACAGAGTTGTAAGAAACTCTCATCTTCCACTATCCTCTGAATAGGTGGGGGTGACTGACACTTTGAGAGACAGGGACCACTGTTTAATAAACCAGCTCCCTTCTCCCCATTCCTGTCTTTGGTTAAGAGTGCAAAACGAAGATTCAATAAAGAATTTTACTCCTTCCACTGAAGCGTCAAAGCTTCAGAAGAACACATCTAACATTTTCAAATGCAAAAACTAGAAGCCTCAGTATCAATCTGAGAACCTACAGTGGCAACTCCCATACTTAAGCATGTTAAAAGGTTGGCAGAATTAGGGGCAGTCAAGACACTATAACACTCAATTCTCATGTTTTACACTCAGGGTTTTACTAAAGGCTTGTCTTAAGCCATTGTTTTGCCATCCTGTTTGTTCCATCAACATAATTGTTGATTTTACTCCATAAAACTGTATGGAAAATGACCCTACAACTGGGTCAACATGCACAGTTCATAAATTCTTGTAGTGAAGCTCCCTGTGCATCTCACAGAGCACTCCAAAGCTCAGTAAAATCCAGACAAGCTGCAGCTGGCTCAGCCATCTGAAAAATCAGGGTTTGGAGGGCTTCAGAACTCAAATGTGAACTTCAGAGGCTGACAGCCCTGGCGTTTTTACATAAAGAACAACCTAGGTAACTCTTCAGTACCTGAGTCCCAGATTGGAAAAATCATACATCAGGATAGATGATACACTCTGCCCTCCTCCAGAGAGAACACAGTTACCCAAACAACAGAATATAGTACAAGAAATTCAATTTTGGTAAACCTCTTGCCTTTCATTAAAAACTTAGTGATCGACAAATAACTTAGGGTGTTTACTAGTTTCATTGGGACTCCTTGAAAAGGAGACAACCAGAGCAATTAACATAGAATCACAGAATGGTTCAGGTTGGAAAGGACCTCAAAGATCATCTAGTTTCAACCCCCCTGCCATGGGCAGGGACATCTCCCACTAGACCAGGTTGTCTGGCTTGGCCTTGGAAACTTCTAGGGATGGGGCATCCACAGCTTCTCTGGGCAACCTGTTCCAGTGCCTCATCACCTTCACAGTGAAAAATTTCTTCCTTATATCCAATCTAAATCTACCCTCTTTCAGTTTGAAGCCATCACCCCGCCTCCTATCACTACATGCCCTTGTAAAAAGTCCCCCTCCAGCTTCCTTGTAGGCCCCCTTCACGTACTGGAAGGCTGCTATAACGTCTCCCCGGAGCTTTCTCTCTCCAGACTGAACAATCCCAACTCTCTCAGCCTGTCTTCATAATTATGAACACCCTATTGTGTCAGAAGACTGTGATGAGAAATGGAGGTGCAATCACCGCTCCCTGGTAATACTCTTTAAAACTTTGAACCTGAGCATGGCACCCAAAGGTGGAAATCTAAGAGAAAGGCAAGAGTTCAGGGAGCTTGCCTAAAATGCTAAAAGCAAGCTTTATTTTTGTCAAATATATATTGTGCTTCAGAAGAGAAAGATAAGCTTCTTGTGTGTCAGCTGTCTGTCTCTGACTAACTAAAAATAATCTAAAATGATGAGGTTTTCATAAATGTTGTATCCTTAGCGTTAGGCCAACATGCAGCCTAGGACCCTGCATGGAATTCACCTCATTAACCACCTGTTTAATATTTTTTTGCTGGAGAAAGAAGAAATCCTCAACTCTGGCCACTTCGTCCAGGCCCCTCTCTCAACTTAAGGGTGTATTTTGGTCATTTATATTTAGAAACAGATGACAGTTGGCTTTTTGTCAACTTGGTAGTTCAGGATGTGTGGTTTAGGTTTTTATTCACTTCATTAGCTTTCAAACAGTCTCATCTCTACCCATTACACTATCACAAGTTTTCTTGAAACAGAGGCAAAGGTATTCTTAGGGACTTAAACAATTTCCTTCAGGGTTCATTTTCATTCCCCCATCCTCTGACATCATACATATATTCCTGCCCTTACACATGCACTCCAAATTGATTAATCCAGCATACTTGTTTTCACTCTCATTTAGCAACACAACTCTCAGCAAGAACTGCTGTGTTCAGGAGTAGTGCTCTGAGCATCTTCCTACTTACTGCTCCCCCCAACCTGCTTTTCTTCAGTTTCTCAACCCAACTGTGCAAGCACTGTTCAGTGCATTCTGCTTGCAGCTCCGAAGCAGAGAAACCACTTGGTAGAAGTGGGAAGCGGGGGCAGCAACTAGCTACACCAGAAAGGAGAAACTGCCATATCAGATCAAGGTGAAAAACAGGGATGAATAAATGGGACCTGAGGCAGTAAAGGGGAGATCCAGATGATCGGGGCTTTCTGGGAGAGGGAAGGAAGAGGCAAGCAAAAGCCACTAATTTTTCAACACAGAAACAGCAAAAGAAAGAAGAGAGGTATGAAGAAAAGAAAAGAAAAACATTAAGTTTTTTGAAGTCAAGAGAGAATAGCCATACTGCCAGAAACCACAAGCAATACAGACAGATTCTCAAAGTTTGTAGAAGTGATTAGGGAACAGCAGAAGTGACTCTATCTGAAGTTACAAAAACATTTTCCAGGCAAGAAAAGGCAAAGTGATATACTAATAAAAGTAAATGTTTCTTGCTGCAGCAGATTTTTATCTCTGTAATTCGAAGCTGGGATTAAAACCATTTGACAAATTTACATTACTTCCTCAACTTTCTTTGTGCTCCTGCCCACTTACTTCTCTTCTGCTCACCTTCTTTTCACGCTTTGTCCTCAAGAGCAGTACTGCTACTTGACTTTTATATCATCCTGCCAGGACTTCGCCTATGGATGTACTGGAACCAAAAATAACTCAGAAAGCTCTCCAAACATGAGCACACGAACACCTTCTAAAAGCATTCCCAAATGGGAAGGATGGCTTTCCTTGTTTACAAAGTCGTAATAAAGACAGGTTCTTAACATAACTGCACTGCACAATAAATACATTTTACACTGTAGAGGCCAAAACTAAAGTAATATCTAATAAAAAATAAAAACGCCTTTGTTGATACTGAGTCTATTTGGACCTACAATGCACAACATCAAAAGACCTACTAAAACTAAAGGGCAAAACTACTTCAGCAGATTTCATGTGGTTTCCTAGGTGAGGGGGCTGTCTACAATCATTTCAAAGAGGAACCTGGGTTGGCTACAAGTCCATTCACCCAGCTCTGCTCGGTAGTGTCTGATCTGATCAGCACACAGTCAGCACTTGAATAAAGTTGAGATTTTATTTTCCCCTTTACCAATTTGCTTCATTCCTCTCAACTTTCAGTTACTGATTACTGTACCGCCATTTGTAGTTAACAGATTAGACTAACGCAACATCCAGACCAGATCTGCAACATGCCATTGTGAAAATTCATTCGTTATGTGGCTGCACTTAAACCCCACTTACAAATACCTTCTGCGTTCACAAATTACTTAGGAAAACACATGTATAAGCAAAGTACAGCTGTACAGTATGAATCCAGAAAATACGCGCAGCAGCCAGGCACAGACAGCTAATGAACGCTTTAAATACAGTGACAATGCAGTAATTATCCATATATCCTTCACTATGAAGGAAATTTATAGTGTTGTATTTACAGCATAATGCTGTCCCAAAATCTGTTTATAAAGGTCTCACCCAAGCATTCAAGTGCAGGAGTAAAATAACTGAGAAAGGGGGAGGGAGATCAGAAGCAGAGGATGGGAATTAGAAATAGAACAGTGCACGAAGCCACAAAGTGATAAGTATTGTTTACCTGTCAGTTGACATTGATTAATCTTGTGTTCTGTGATATCACTCAGTGACTCAAACACCTGGAGGCAGCTTTCACAGCTGTGCACAGCTTCTTCTTCTAACTCCTCCCCTTCATCCAGCCTTTTCTTACAGTCTAGCACTTCTCCATCTTCTGCCTTGTCTTCTAGTTTACAGTTAGGGTCTGAAAGAAAATCAAGACCGTGATGTCAGGCATCTAAGAAGAGAATCTTTAAAAAGAAAAAAAAATAAAGATAGGTTCTTGTGGTAACGATGAGAAGAAACATATTTGGCATGAGCCTGCAGCACACCGTAGATTTTATTGCTAAATAAGCAAAGGAGGCTTTTTCCTTAATTTTTTTTCTAATCTCGATGAAAGGAGAATTTCCCTTCTACTCCCACAAATGCAGCTCCATTTCTCACTCAAGCAATTCTTCCATGCTTCAACGTTAGGTTTGTCAATTTTATCACAGCTATTGAAGCTGCTTTGATCATTGTAAGAAAGGACAAACCACCTATGCAATTAGTTTTCAATGAAAAAAAAAAATCAAATCAATGAGCTTGCAGGAACTTCTTTTCACTGTTAACTACAGCGTTTCACAGGAAATTACCAGAATTAAGAGACTAACAAATTCGATTTACATAAACATGAAATTAATCTTGATTTTACAATCCACTCCAATACTCCATCACCGCACTGTCTGACAAAGACACAGCCCTGGAAAGATTATACCCTGGGTCAAAATGCTGCAAATGCTTTGAACTTGTGTATGACTTAAGACAAACCCACTAAAGTTTCTGTATTTGCCAGATCATGGAAAACTAGAACCTAACTATTGTAAAACCTAAATAGCGTACAAGGAGAGCTTTGTCTGTTTGACACGTTAACGAGCATTTTGGGGATAGCGGGACAGCTCTAGCCTCAGAGCAACAGTCCTGAGCCCAGCTGAAGCTTCCAAAGTGGAAGAAATGTGAGGTCTCACCACCATCCCCTGTGCGCAGAGAAGCCACACAGCTCATTGCACCACCTCGGTTCTGCAGATGACCAGCGCAGAGTGAGATAATGCAAAGTCTCGAACTTTTCCTCCTCTGAGGAGAAGCAGAGTAGCTTTAACGATTCCTGACTTTTTGCCCACTTTACTAAAAGCTTCCTTCAAACGACAGAAATAAAACAATCTGTCTTCCCTAATAAAGCAAGCTGGCACTTAACTTTGTTTTTCCTTGGGAACCACAGTACAACAAGTGAAACGCAGAAGAAAAATGGTTGTGTACATTCCAGCAAAAGGAATGCAAGTGTTTCACCACTTTTCCCTTTTCTGCTTTGGCCACTTCATCTTTCCTTTTAGATATTTGAGAGAGCTGAGACTGAAATAAGTCATTTTAGAAAACAAGGACAAACTCATACAATAACAGGAGATTGTGCAAGTGCATTTTAAGATGTTATGCTCTTTAGCCAAGCGGGTGACTAACCAGGAGTGGGCTTCTTGACCACAGCAACACAGAGGTGGTATCTGTGAACCCACTTCATTTAGCGTTGCAATTGATTAGGATCTTGCACAACTACTTGAAAGGAGAGAAACTAAAACATGCTAACACTAAATTCATGTTAGAATGGGAAAGGGGTGAGGAGGAGAAGGAGGGTGATTCCACTTTAAACCACTCTCAAATCCTCTCTCAGCACTCTACAGTGATGTGGGCATGGCCATCCCTGTATTTGTCACTGTGCACAAAGTGCAGGCGTTCTTGCTGCCCACAACGAAGGTCGGGGCTCTCATCATCCTTCTACATCCTTTGGTCCACGCTGCTGCACCCTGCCCCTCAGCTGTTCAAACGCAGGCGGACCCACAAGCAGAAACTGGAAATGACCCATGTCAGGAAGCCTTCCTCATGCTATGTAGCTCGTGATCAAAACCAAGGAATTTCTTTGACAGGGGTAAAGGGCAGAATTTATTTTTAAGGGAACTCTATTACAGAGGGAAAACAGATTAATTTTTAAAATAAAAAACACATTCTGAAGGCAAAAATATATCTGCTGTGCAAAAGCCCTGCCTATACACTGAATGCAATCCTTATATGACAAATCACAACCACAAGGTTCTTACGAGAGTGAAAATTTCCACTTGGGCAGCCACTTCCAAATAGAGGAGTAGTCTGCAAATTTACCCACCAAAAAGGGATGCTAAAGAAATAAAAGGACTTTACGGCATTTTAGCCATTGTTGAAAGCTCTGAATCTCGTAACTTCCATTGCCACTTCATTTTCCAAGATATTTTGCAAGATTAATAAAAGCAGTTAGGAGATCACCAGGTTATAAGCAGTTCAGAAAAAGAAGTAATTGTCTTAACGGTTGCAAACTGACCCCAACATCATTAAACACTTGTTGGAAGGCAGCATGTGCACATCGCATACTATTAGTTGTTCAGCTCAAGCTCCCAGTTTCATCTCATAAAACTGACAGCACTCAGGGAAATGTGGGCACTGGGTTTGAATTTTAACATGAGTATTTAAATGCTGCACATAAAGTTTACAGACCTGTTTGTTTTAAAATAAGGGTAGTGTCTGACTCTGCTTTAAGTGCAATGCTGAAGGAAAGAAAAGGGAGGGGAGGGAATTCTCAGGACTTATTATTCAGAAACACTTGCACTTTACAGGAATTCAGCAATACGCACACACGTAGGCACACATACACCCCTTAGTGCACAAAAGCCTAAAAAAATCGCTCAATTTAAAGCTTCCTACTTAGAGACTGGTTATTAAAATTAGAATCATTTTAAGACTAATAAATGTTTTGCTTCTCCTTCTGCATTTGCAGATATAAACTCTACAGGGACAGAAGTCAGTCAAGCTTATTCCCTTCTGCTGCAACTTTAGAATACATGCTCTAGCCAACTGGCACATTTGTTTTTAGGTCAACACTTAAGTGGGACCCTCTGGGACCTAGGTTCGAGTTTAGCCTACGACAGCTTTGTGAAATGAGTTCTGGCAGTCTCAGCCCCTCTCAATGAATGTATTTCCACTGTCATCCACTTCCGTGAAGAGATGTCACCACCAAAATAAACAGATATTTAAAGAGAGAAAATATCATTTGGATGCTTTGTGAATAGATAGCTTTTCTGTTATAACAATGAATATCTTCCATCAAGGGCTGGTCTAGCCTTACGTAGTTACTTAAACTCAGGATAAGCTGCCTCATTTGAGCTGCTCTTTTGAAAGACGAGAACAAAATGTATTTTATATATGCAATATGCATTCATCTATATTTTCTCCTTAACCTCCTGTTCAAAGCTCATGCTCGCATACAGACTTCAGGGCAAATGTCATCCAGCTCCCACATTTCTTTCTCCTTAATATCTGCAACAGTCACAGCCACAATTCCCTCAACAAAGACTGTCTTCATAGCAAGATTACCTTTCCCAACATCTGCAAATGCCACTGTCATTTCCAGAGGCTTCCCTGCCCTATTTCAGAGGCTGCCATACATCAACTGAAATTTTTCGATACACATTGGCAACAATACACACATCAGCTCCATCTGCAGATATCATTGAAAATTATCTAGTATGGAAAGGAGGGTTACTTTTTTTGGAACAGAAATAAACTCAGCTTATTAAGACACTTAAAAAAAAAAAAAAGAAGAGAAAGAACAGTTGTCTTCTGTTACTGATTATGTTAACGTTATTTATAAATGGAAATTAAAAGAAGCATGATTTTCTCATTACTATGTTCCCTGGCAGGTGGTTCTCCCCTTCCCTTCTTCCTCCTCCTCATAAGGGATGTTATTGCTGTAGCTTGGTCTAATAAAACTGCAACTTTGGGGAAAATGAAAAATTGCATTGGCTTAAAAGTGTTGGAGGCAATAAAGCCATGGACTTCAATTAATTTCAAGTATGGGAGCGGTTTAAGGCCAACCAGCAGAAATTCTATTCTGCCCATGTAAAAATGAGGTTTCACCACATTTACTTTTTATAACCCATATAAAAGTCAAGGAAAAGTAATGAATATCTAAAAGCCATCTCAGTGGACTGGCAAAGACTATCTGTATTCTTGAAACTCATCTTACATATTTCTGCCTATGCTACAAGGATCCATAGCTAATCACAACTAAAACATCAAACTACCAAGAAAACAGCCTCCTTTCCAACCCATTTCACTGCCTTGCAGTAGACCTCCTTCCAAGCTACTTCTGCATGGAAAAGTGCTGGCAAAAGAAAGGAAAACTTAGATCATGTGGTTATAATTATTACCAGGCAAGGAATATTTCTTCAGCTCAGTGGTAAAGTAAAACTCTGTCGCTCTCTGCTCCCAATAGTGTCCATCGCAAAACAACTGCCTCATTAAATCTCTGCAGTAAGATTAATATGCCGTAGCTGCACTACATTTATAACTTGGTACTCTATAAAAAGCACATTTAATGGTTAGAGCCAGAGCTTAGATACAAAGTATTACTATAAAAACTTCTGGCAGTGTGTACACAGTGTGGGCCTTCTGTACTGCTTGCTCTATCAGAAGGTTTTTTGTTTTTAATATCGACACTGCGTTCTTGCTATAGAGAAAAACACAATGTTAAATCTTGCCTAGAAACAAACAGAGAACAACACAGGACATGATAGGAAATAAATAACTAGTAAGACAACTTAACCATTGAGAATTATTTTAAGAAAAAATGCAGAAAAGCAACCATTCCTTGTCATACTGATCTCCAGTTTTGCAGTCCTCTATTTTTCAACTTCATGTTTACAGCAGTACAAGTTTGCAGATAGCTAAATGGAGACAAAAGTACATTCAGAAGAGTTTGAGGAACTTCCCATTAAAAAAGCAGAGAATGCTCTCACTTTTATTTCCTCTTTTCAAACAATATAGTTTACGTGCAGAGCCACTAGAACCTATAAAACGCACCAAACACAAACCCACAGGACACACACACAAGAGAAATATAAAGTGTTCTAGCTGAAGAAAATTTAAGTGCATTCTTCACCTTCAGAAGAGGAACAACTCCAACTGTTCTCAAACAAATTACCTACACGTATTCAGAAAGCCTTCTAGGAATATCCTTAAGGAGTCAGCCCTTACTCCAAAAGGTGACCTCAGCTGAATGAATGAGACTATTCAGATGAGTCAGTCCTGCTCTTCAGATAAAATTCTCTGGAATCAGTACCAAAGACAGAAGTGAAGTATTTTTTGCATTCTCAGAACCTTATTAGAGAATAAAAGAGCCCTTGTTGTTATTAGAAACTAACAATTATTTCTTCATGATTATTAACAATACATATTCCTGTGATCCTGACTCAAACAACAGCTTTGTCTACCCAATCTCACTGACTTAAAATTAAGGAGCCTTAAATTAATCCCTAACTGGTAAGAAATTATACAAACAATCCTAAAAGAAATTACCCTTATCCCCATATTTTATAAATATAAAAATAGTTTAAGTGGAATGAATATTCATCTGAAATGGCATTGGGTGGGGTTTTCCGTGGGGGACATAAGGATTATTGTTAACAAAAAAAAAAAGAAAAAGAAAATAAAAGCATGCGGCACTTTAGAAGTATCTCACTTTCAGTTGGCTGACCTACAAAAGGCAGAATTTCTAATTCTCAGGAACTGAGAAGTGAGGGAAGAGGAATGTTATTTTCCGTTGCAAGTCCCAAGAATGCATTCTAAGCTGAAATGCAGAAGGAAGAGTGCAGGCTGTGCAAAAACACCCCGATACAAAAATCCCTCACACTGTTGTCAAACGGTAAGCAAGCACTAATGAAGGAATTCAGCATTACCAGTCTGTGCGGCTGTGTGTCCCACACCTGCCTGCTGGTCCTCTGTTTCATTTTCTTCTACTGTCAGAAAAAGGTAAACAAAACAAAAACAAAACAAAAAAAGATGTTAGGTAGGTAGCTGAAGTGTTTCAAGCATCTTTACACCAGCTTCAGTTCTGAAGGCCAGTAATGCTTGTACAACATGGGCAAGAAAAGCTGCACTGCAAAGTGCGAAAGCGTAGACCAGACCAAAACAGAATATGTTGCTGTATGGAAGCTACAAATCTGAGAACAGAGTGACCAAATCAGTTTCATGGCTTAAAAAACAAATCAATTTTCCTCTGGGATATTTGTCATCAATACACTGTATTTGATTATGGAACTAAATGAAAGAATAATTCTGAGCTTTAGGATTCTACTCGCTCCACACAGATAAGAAAAAGCCTTCTCCTGGCAGACGGGAGAGGTGTGTGTGTGCTAATTCATACATAAGCTTTAAAAAAATAATAATAATCCTATAGTCAGTAGCAAACATCTCAGCAGTGCAGACAGCCTTGCAAAGGAGAACTAACCCCATGCTGTTTTACTGTATACACCATGCCAGCATCTTTCCCTTGGCTCACAGCTTTCCAGAGCAGTAGAACTAAAAACAATACAATTCTTGTCAGATTCACTATTCAAAACTTGTTGGGCGAGAGTGAACCTAACAAGAGCCATTCTGCTGCTACTTTGAAAAATTAGAGAAAGCTGTTCTCATATGCTCTGATATGATGCCTAAGTAAGATTGACTCTCCCAAAGTAAAAGTAAGGGAAGAGCTAAAAGGCAGAACCATCTCCTTTTTATTCTCCCAAAGACCGAGTTCTTTGAGTCAGAGAACAGCGGAGAGAAAAGAATTCAATCTCCGTCCACAGGGGAAAAAGCTGAAAGGGGAAAGACTGCACTTTTACAGCATTTCCACTCCCAAGAATTCAGACCTCAAAAATAATCATGCAACTGCATTAAAATCCAAAGATTTGGGGTTTTTTGTCCTGGTTCTTGGGACAAGAGAGTGCAACACTTAGGGTCACATATAAATCTAGACATATATTCAAAAGAAGAGATACATATACACACTGCACAGGTACCTCTTTTCCTCCTCCGCCAACCCCAAGGCTTCATACAACTGGTTGTTTCTAGAATCTGAGTTTCTAGAAAAAAAACACCAGTTTTCATAAGGACACTCTTAGGACACCAGAAACTTGCAAAACAGTGCATATATTAGAAAGAGTCAAGTACAATCTCTGGGACAATCCCTATCTCTGTCCCAGAGCCGTGGCTAGTAAGCACACTCTTCTCATCAACAGAGATCTGATGAAGTTTCCCCAGCCCTGGAGTAAGTCAACTATTTCACAAAATATGATTTTATGAGCTGACTGTTTTGGTTGAACTTGTATTCTGCAGCAATGAAGTTACCAGTACTTCAGCTGTGATAACACTATATGATTTTCTTTGTTATGTTGAAGCAGTCACCCCAGCAGTCCTCACAGCTAAAGGAAACTGGTCAGACAAAGAAAGCAACGGGAAAAGATCATGAAAAGCTGAGCTTCAGGGAACACGTGGTCAAATGCAAACTAAGCTAAACAGAAAGATTTTTTGCTAGGGCAGCACGGATCGGTAAGACTCATTAATGCAGCAAGAAAAATAATGAATACAGCTAGTATACAGTTAAAAAAAAAAAAAAAAGAGAGAGACAATGCCTTTCATGACCCCCTCAAAGCCCCCAGTGAAACCTCTGCAGCAGCAGAGGTCAGCAGAAACCTGACCCTGTTTATGCCCACCACCAGCTGTTGATCTATTTCCAAAAAACTACCTCAAGAACAAGCTCTAAAACTGAAAGATGAGTCCACTTTTCCATCCCTCAAGAGGAAACTCATCTTGGTCACCAATACCTACTGATCAGCCTTATTAGATGTTGTATATGTATCTATTATCTACCAATGAAATTCTCAACCACAAGTCTCAACTCGGTCCAGAAAGGCAACTAAAAATCTCTACCATTTTTAAATGGTCAAGATGGAATTGAGGTACCCAAACCTGAACTTTTCAAGAATGGATTCTGAAGTGGGAAAACTAAAGCAGCTACCTGCTAAGAAGTAAACAAGATCTGCTTGTTTGAAGTGGATCTCCGCCAACCAAAATGCAAGAGTTCATCTTTTCCGCTGTTCTGTACGGAATGTTTAGTGACACCAGCTGCAGTGCCACAATCTCTCGCTGCTAGTGAGAAGTGACTGCACACCAAAACGTGCTCAGCTTCGCACTGCTGACCAAGAGGCACACCAAACCTTTGTAGGTCTCCAAATAGAAAAAAAAAAAAAACAAACAACTTGTTTTCACGTATGTCATTTTTTAATGTAAAAACACGCCAGCATATGCCTTGTGAAATCAAACCTTTAAAATTTCCCTGCTATTTAGGGATCTGAAAATTCTGCGAGAGCTGAGGTTTGCTTTGTTGAAAGCAAACCACCATGTCTTTATTACACACACACACACACAAAAAAAAAAAAAAGAAGGAAACAAGCGTCAGAGAAAGTAACTTTGTGGTTAGCATCTTTCTAAACTGTTGTTCAAGCCCTTCAAGGATTCTCAGTCATAACAGAACCAAGTAGGTCACAACAGGCCACGGCACAAAGACTTGCTAATAATATTCAACTAGGCTGACGTATTTGTCAGGAAAAGTAAAACTGCATTTAGGGGGAAATATGGTAAAAGGAATAAGACAACTACCCCACAAAACGCACAGAATTAGGGAAATCTTAGCATTAGCACAAATCAACTACAAAATAGCATCTCGTTTTCCTTTGCATTAAGTTAGATCATTCCTCCAGCTAGCATGAGTATTTGTTGCATCAAGAAAGCTACAGCTGGTAGCATCAGATAAGCTCCCAGGTAGCACTTCATGTCTTTCCACAACCAGATTCTGAAAACTTCAGTGCTACTTCAGCTCTCAGACCAACGTTAAGCTCACCTGACTATGAAAGGCAGTGTGACATGCAGCCAACGTTAACTTCCCTTAAACATTAACTATACCGTTTTCTTTCAGGAGAGCAAGGCAACTTTAAACAGAACCGGGATAATGAGATGCTTTAAATTTTGCTAACTAAAACCATTTCTCTACACTAGCGTGAAATATAACTAAAAAAAGCCACAAGGATGATATGCAGATAAAACAGTAGGATATATTAATTCAAACGTCAAAATTACCGATACTCTAAGACTATATAATTGCACGTAGGGATGTCATCTTCATTACAGCATATACCACATCTTAGCATAACATAAGATAAATTCTAGATAACAAAATCGCAGAATACTAGTAAAAGGAGGGGCCTCAGGAAACCAGGATGATAGCTTCTGAATCCAGACTATGAATAAGTGATGTTACTGCTGAACAGCACTTCCAGATACATATGAAACAATGTTGTCACAAGAGCAACAACATTCCTTGTCCCTACAATCATGTGTTTATGAGCACAGGTCACCTATTTTGTTAGGTGTAGAAACATTTCTCAGTTGACTTATCTGTTCCTTAAAACAACAGACCACCAAGTCCCTACTACATATTTTCTCAGTGCAACTTTTGAAAAACAAAACAAACAGGAATCCCAAGTAATAAAATACCAGAAAAAGACCAGATCACCACAACCATTGTGGCACCACACTTCTTGAGAGCAATTTAAAAAAAATAAAATAAAATAAAAAATCTCAGTAAGGGAAAACAGAATTCCAGCATGCCAATTCTGCCTCCCGTAATAAAAGCTTGTGGTTTGGACAGATACCAGTTTTTAAAATTTTACTGAAAAAAACCAACAAAACAAACAAACAAAAACATACCTCTAAACTGAAGCTGTATCTATGTGAAAGGTTAGGAGATTTCAACTTTGGTATAGCTGAACTGAAACCAAGGCAAACCCTGGTTTCAGTTCAGAGCACCCCTCATGCAAAGGCTGCTGAATGTCAACATTAAGACCAACTATTCCTCAAACACAACAACAAATCAAGTAGTACCATTAAAGCCAGCCAATGAGAAAACCCCGTGGGAATTTTGATATCGAGGTCCTAAAAACAGAATTAATCTCCGGACTGCTCTACAGCAACACCTGCTGATGAATGAGGATTTCACCCCTTTGCTTAGAGTCTCTTCATGGGACATGTGGTTGGCCTATAAAGGAGGGGGGATTATTTTATAAAGTTAGTACAAAAAAATACACAGATTTTCTAGGTTGCAAAATCTCATTCATATTCTACTGAGTAACCAAGATTCCCCTTCACTGAAGAGTTAATCTGTAGATTTAGCAGCCTAAGGAAGAGCACAAGTCATTTTTGGTTGATGCCTGGGAAAAACCTTGTATGGAAAAGAAATGGATAAAATTAGAAATGTGAAAAAGGACATTTTCACTGAAAGGGAAGCCTTTTGGAGAACTCTGGCTAAGATTTATGTCTTCTCAGCTATTACAAACCATAATAAAATAAAAGCAAAAGATAACTAAAAAAAGTCTATTTTCTTCTAGTCTAGGTGGGTTAATAAATTTTAAAAAAGAAAAAAAAAACCTGCCCAAATGCCTGAGCCTCTTTTCAGCTTGTTAAACAAAGCAGGAGAAGCCACATATCCCAAAATAAACTATAAAAATAGATTGCTATTGATTTATCCTTTCCTAAGACACATTCCTTGAGAGATGTGAAAATAAACCTAATATAGCAACTAAGACTGTCGGGATAGGAAGTTTAGAATATATATTTTTAACTTGCACTTTGCATTTCCTATAATTCAATACTTAATCTATAAATTTCCATTAGCATATGATTAATAATTCAATTTAAAGCCATCTTTGCACAAAAGCCTTTTTCTTAGGATGGTAACTTTGCCAAGTGCATCTTCAATCTACATGTTTGAATAATTTCTGCAGACAAGTAATAGAGACACTAGCTGTATTAGCATAATCAATACACAATTTACTGAGTTACCCAGACAGAACAGAAATAAAACGTGTGTGCCATTATTTCAGTACCTACAAATGACTGTAATTTCTGGAACTATCTCTCTACTTTTCTTTTCCCTCCTCCTCGTGGCCACATAAAAAAAAAGAGGACATTCGTACTGCCACCATCTACAGGTAGATATTAAGTATGATTAGATAGATTAATCACACAGCAGAAGGCAACTTTAAGAGCCAGTTACAGGAGGTGCTGAGTATCCTCTAACTCTATTAAAGTCAATGGATTTTGAAGATGTTTTGCACTTTGCAATAATATGCTGTGGAAATACACCTCCATAAGGGTTCAGTCAGGATACAAAACCGAAATTAAAGAAGTTACAGAGTAGTATTAAATGCAGGATCACATGTCAATGCATCATCTGCTAGGGCTACAGCTTCCTCTGCTTTCTTCTCTCCCTGGGTACCACTGTGGCTCTAAGACTCACCTTTTAAACTCTTCTGGCCAAGACATGCGAGCACAGGATTTCTCATCTGGCTACGCCACATGTAAGCAGCAATTCCGTGGGTGACTCCTTGAAGTCAACAACCATTTCAGCCTGCTTCATAATGTCCTTTAAGATAACTGGCATTCATAGAAGTTCAGAACTACTAAGAAAGTATTGTTTTCTGAACGGCTTCACCTTGTATCAATACACGTCTGTCAGCTACTAGCCAGAAACCCGATTACCATTTTGACTCACAAATGTACATGCACCCAATGACTTTATTGTGAGAAGAGTCAGAAAAAGAAACACACTGACATACTGTCATTTCAAATATCTACATTCCAGAATTCTACTGAAAATTAGTTCTGTGTGTAGCCACAACTGTACAAAAATCCAATTAATAATATGCATGAATATTTATATTTCTGATTTTTTCCCTTTGTGCTGTGACATATCCCTTTTCCTACTTCTGCCCTCCCCAGCATTGCAACAGCATTCTCTAGATACTTGGAAATGAATATTTTCCTTAGAAGATTCCATAAAGCATCTTTCTTGTTGCATTTGCTTTTTCCAGAAGACAAAGCCCCTCATAGCGTTCATATTTTTTACTCCTCTCTTTAGTCTATCTCAGCACTGAGCTTGTGTTTTTTTTCCCCTCTAATGTTCTAATGTAGAAAGACTGAATTAGGAGTTCCCAATTAGACTGCAGTGGTTGGAAAATATTATTCTTATGCTAAAATAAAGTATTTTCCTAGGCAGCACATAAACATAAAAGTAATAAATATACTTAACTGGAAAGAAATTATGCTTAAGGAATCCTTTGGATATTCTTCCAATCCTTGATCTCAAGGATGACAGTATCCAAATGTGACAGCCTAAAGACGTCCAGTTTTACATAACATTGTGTGCAGAAAAGGCAGAAGATGCTATTTGCTGCAGCAGAGGGAGAATTTTACAGAAACTCCAAAACTGAGGGTGGGGGGTATCTTTTTCTGGATAGCTGAGGTAGTAGTGTAATTAATCCTGCCCAGAATGCTAACTTTGCCTCCCCAATAATTCGTCTTTTAACAAGCTTAAGCCACATCTACATATACTCATATTTTTTAAAGTAAACTAATAATGGTATGATATATTTTTTTAAAAGTACTTTTCTCCAAAGAATTTTAAAGCTTTTTATAAACGTCAGGTAAATTCCAGACATCCCTAAGACTCTGTATCATGCAATGTAACAGCTTATAATGGATCTCCGAGTCAAACTGAGGACCATGGTGAGAATTAGCAAAGCAAGAGGCGATCTCTCTGGGAGTCAACTCTTTGCACCAGGGTCAGGAATTTCAGCTGTCCTGCCTGTCTCAAACTGAGTACTCCACCTCCATTCCTGACAATGTGACTGTGGGCATCCAGTCCATTTTGAGAAATGACAGAAGTTAGGAGGCTGAGATAAATTTTAAGCCTAACTACCAAAGCCAGTACTTAACATGAATGCTTTCAGAGTGATTCCTCTCAGTATACTCAAGTTATGTATCACCTAAACTTTCTTACCCTCTCAGAGTAAGAAATTTCTAAGAATTTCTGGTACCCCTACAGACCTGTATTTTCAACTGTGCTTAGAAAACAGGAAATTCATTAAACACTGTCTACAAAAGCCTGAACTCAGCAAGAGAGAGCAATTTGAATCAAACTGACGCATGGATCACAGAACCTCAAAGTAACCAACATTACACGAGTTTGAAGACAGGTGATGTAAGGAAGGGCAACTGAGGACCCACAGTAAAGGTTACTGTAGATGATCATTGCCTTTGAAAGTTAAGTCATTTATTTCTGTGCCTAAAATGAGGAGTTTGGGTTGTCTGACACCATTCCAACACCAAAACAAAACACAGCTGCATGCTTTGGCTCTATTGCCTGAAGACATATATTTATCCAAGTAAGAAAACCCACCTCCTTTCAATTGAGATTATCCTGATTTACCAGACGTCTCCATCTATTGTGTACCAGGGTTTTATATGTTTCTTTTTGATCCCTCAAACCCTCTGCTCTGTTCCAGATGACTCTGTATTGTGTAGAACAGCACTCTGGTCTATATCCACAAAGGACCTTAGAAGCCCAAAAAGTAGTGAGGGGACACTGCATCTAAATCGCCAAAAGCCACTCAGGTCAGGCAGCACCCATGGTTTTATCATCCAGGCTTTCTCGGTGCTGTGTAGCTCAGTGCTGAAATCAAACCAAAGCCCCCACCACAGCTGGCTAGTGATTAAGATTAAAGATTAAATAAGATTAAATATTAAGATTAAATCTTCTCCTGCGTGCCCTGGCTATGGACGCAGTCTTATGGGCTGGTTCTTCAGAGTTTACATACCTGTTCCTGGTTGCTACAAGACACTGGCAGAAAACGTGGGTTGAATTATCTCTTCCTTTCCCCCTCTTGCCCACACCCACTGGTTAGATTACTCACCCAGGATGTGGGTGGCACCAGCTCCACTTTATTCTCTATCAGAAGGATTTGTACTCACATCATGAGCTTCCTAAGAAAGAGCACTTACCCTCAGACTTGAGGTGCACTCACTCATTGCTGTTGAAGCTGCCATACCTCATCTACAGTGTTCACTGAACTAGAAAGAAGGAGAATTAGCATGATACCTTAACCTTATTGTTGTCATTAGGGCACCCACATGGGAAGTGGAATACATGGACGGCAGTTCTAGTTTCACTGAAACAATGCATCAGAAATAATATTGCAGCAGGTACTTGGCGACCAGGACCCAGGTCTCCTCTTTCTCCATTGGCACTCAAGCCATTAGAGCCATGACTCTTGAGTATGAACACTCTTTCTCACCCTCTGGTCTAACAAATACTTAATTACACTTTTGAAAAGGGAAACGTCATTGACAAAAATAAAACAGCAACTCACACTCACAGCACAATCTGCTGCTGTGTAATGACTGATGTACTCCCTGTGAGATACAGATTCAAACACCCTTAGACAAGGTACAGAACAGAACCCCCGCCTCTCACATCCTAGCAGAGCAAATAACTTTCCCTCTTCAGTAAAGTGGAGAGGAAGAGCGGCAGCACAACCAAATTCCTTCTGATTTGGGAGGAAAGGAACAACCTGTCCGCTATCTCCAAAAAAGCTGGATCAGATAAGTGACCGCTAAGAGATACTTTATTGCACTGACACCCACATCTAGAACAGGCGAGGAGCCAAGACACACTATTCTTTCCAAGTTTTTCATACTGTCTCCTTAAGGTAGTTTTTACTCAACAACGTTCATAAGCCCTTAACATACCTGTGGATTATATAAAGAATCCAAATGCCTGGTGCAAGATGACTGTTGCACTAGGCAGCCAGACACCTGTAAACTATGCACTGCAGCGTGCAAGTCCTTTCTTTTTTTGACCTAGCCTTAGAGCTTTCTGGCAGATTCACCAGAACCCGCAAACCAAATCTTTTCCTATGCTCTAGCTCTTTGTAAGTCACGTAACGCCGTCCCTTCCCAGAGCTTGTACACCCAGACCAATAGCAACCCATTTCCTCCTCCCATCTTCAGAGTGAAAATGTTACATCAGGCATGGATCTTGACATCCTGTTGTCCTGGAACCAGTGAATCAGAAAGTTCCTTCCTCGCAATTGTATTCTTTAGAGGTGGAAAATAATTAACTTCCCCACCCCCTTCTCCTTCCTACTGCCACTGTCAAAGTTAGAAATTCACTTGACTCTGTCTGGAAAAAAAACCCAGCCATCATAATTCAGTGCCAGAGAAAGTTTTGTTGATCAAAGCATTGCCTAGTCTTCCCAAGGACACTGCCTCACTACATCACATCATCCAGCCCAGCAACACAGCAGGTATTTTATTTTTGTTTTTAAAATTCCTCTCAAGAAATTAATGAGTCGATAATGGCATTTGAACTTGATAGGTTACCAAAAGAAGTGAACAACAAAAAAATAAAACTAAAAATCAATTATCACAGAATTCATTGTTTGAAATGGATTTTCCCAGCAAAACACAACCTAATAATAGTAAGGCACAACAAGTTTCAGGGACTGTATACAAAAGTCATCTATTGTGCAGTTAGCCAGAACATTTAGACTTAAAAGTGCTCTAGCTTTTCCACACTCATATGTAACGCTTAGTGTCTGTATAAGAAATTAGGAGCGAGATTTTGCACGTCCTGTTTGGTAAGGACAAAATTCCCGTTCCAGGTTATTGCCTTGCATGAGAGAATAAGCTCTCCAAAAACGTGGATTGGGAAGGACAGAAAACACCGATACCCTCACTATAAACGTCCCATCCATTTGTCCTCAGGGCAAAAATTGTTCTGCTTCAGCCAAGAAGCTGTTTAACTAATGACTGGTACTGTTTCAAATTTGTAAGAAGGCTAACTAGTTACTGGTACTTTATTTTTAAAGAACCATAGTAAGTCCCTATCACATCAAAAAAGAAGGGGGGGGGGGTGTCACTATACCAACAGATATACAAATGACTTTTAAGAAATCTTGAAGGACTAAAAATCCTAACCTTAAAAAGAAAAATCACACCTAATTGCACCTGTATATAAAAGTGAAAGTATCAGACGAATCACTTAAAAAAACCCAAACACCTTATGCCTTGCTTCCATGATAAAAAAGAAGGAAAGAAGAACCACAATGAAAACACAACCCCCCAAAATCTAAAATTTCATTGGGCATTAACTGTGCAGAATTGCTAAGTAACAATCCTACAACCCTTCTGACTACACATTATACGGAATCAACTGTACAAAGAAAAGTTGTGGTACAGCATGCACAGCATCACTATAGCTAAAGGAAAATCCAAAACGCTCAAATGTGCACACACCAGAAGAACATGGATAACCTAGACTAAATCCTGAAAAATGAGGGGGAAAAAAATCCTCTGCATCTTTTTCTCAATAATTATGCACTATAGAGGGGGGGAAAAAAAGTGTTTGAAACTAAAGGAATGTGAATTGAGGGGAAAAAAGGGTCATGAGGGTTACTAATATTGTAAATACGGAGGACAACGGTCCTGGTTCAAAAATCCCTTGGAAGAGGGCAATTTTGTGCAGTCTTACCGTGTGCACAGAAGAACATAATGCAGATTTTTTTGGAAAGTAGGAGGGATGAATGAAAATGTTAATTATAGCATGTTGTAATAAGGATACCCCCAAGATCAGCCCTATCTTTTCTGCTACAGCGTAGTCCCTAGGCATATGGCTAACTACTCCTTGATCATTATCCTGGCTAAAACTAAAGCTACTGAAGTTTAGGAGACTCCTATCTAACAGAATTTCTTTCATCTCTAATAATTGCTAAACTAGCATAATTACTCATACTTGAGGTGAAATAGAACTCAAGTTGTCTAAAATTAAAGTTAAAAACAAATCTCACCACCTCTTTTGGTTTTTGCACATTCATCTTTTGTCAGAATCCTATGTCAATGCATTATGATTTAAAAGTATTTAAAAGCTTCTCTTGTGCTATCTGACTTTTGCAAAGAGAGCAACTGAAAAACTTTAATGCTTTGTAGTAACAGACTGCAAAATGTATTTCTAAACAGACATGCACATTTTCACAGCACCAAATAAAACAGGCTCAATTCTTCATAGATCTGTATGTTGTCCCTTCAGGGAAAAATATATACACATACATATATATGCCACAGTTCTGATTTAAGTGAAATAGCGCATTTTCCCTACCCCCAGCCAGGACTGATTTTGAGCTCAGGTAGGCCTACAGGAACCAATGGAAGGCATAAAACACAGCTGGGAAAAGATGCTTAGAGGTCTGTCTTAAGGTACTCTGTGATTCTGTTAATCTGTGATTCTGCATCAGCATCTCTACTATATTTTAATCAATCTAAAAAAACAAATCAAGGTATCTTATTTTCAGTGTTTTACACAGAAAAATCGCTGAATCCGTATGGTCTACATAAAATGTTAACAGTTCTTCTAGATCCATTCCTCATGTACAATTATTCAAAAGGAAGATTTCAAAATTTTGCACGACTTTCAAAATACTGAATCATGTTTCGGAACAAAGAAACGAGAGCTATTAAACCAGTTGTATATTAGACTTGAGTGAATTACAGAGCGAGATAAAGCCTTTCAAGACATCTTAGATTATGGCGGATAACGTTATCCTACACGTTAGATAAGTGCCTCCATACTGACAGCTTCCCTTGTTAACAGCAACTCGGGAAAACAAAATCAAACCAAGCCAACCACGCAGCATTTCTAAGCCTCTTAAATATTATCTTTGTCACAAGATTTCACCTTTATGGAAAGTGGCAGTACAACCAGCAGCTGTTCAGATGCAGCTGTTTAGATGTTCACTCCTAATAGTACCTGCTCCTACGAAGTAGATGGTGATGGTCAATATAACCCATGCTGGCCCCAGAAACGACCGGGTAGCATTGCTGTAATCGTACAGCTAATCAAGACCATCAATACCACTATGCATTGCCAAAGTCAATGAATATTACAAAAGGTTAGGGATGTTTTTGTTGTTACGGATTTTTTTAATATATAAAGGAGCTGGGGCAGCCTTTGGCAAGCCAAAAAGAGAACACTATAAAAAGCATTATAAAAAGATGCTAATCTTAAATCCTCTTTGTAATTTGTTTTTTCATGTACTCTTTTATGTTCAATATCTTAATTTTTGCCCTTTTTTGGATGGCCAAATAGAATCCAGCAATCCACTCATGCATCAAACAGATGTTTTTGCTTTTCAGGCCAAATGGAATCTTATGAATTTTTTGTCCATCCCTACAAAATGATGATGCCAAAATAACACAGTTCCTGCAAACAGCCCGTTCAGAAAAAGTTCTTTGGACCAGTGATACTGAAACTTTAAGTCAAGTTCACAGAAATCATGCCAATACTAATTGCTGGTTTTGTTTATGCTGGATTGATTATAGTCTAATCAGCAGACAATCTAATGACTTTCGAGTCTAGTCCATGCAATTTAGAAGCCGGGGAGGGTTGGGGCTGAGAATAAGCATTCAAATAGTTGACGGATACACAGAAATGGAAAGGCTACTGTTTGAAGGGGATCCGAATGTCAAATTCATTCTGAACTATTGCTGCTATTAAGTAAAACTTTCGTTTTAATCCACTTCTGTTTCACTTTCTTTGGCACTATGCCACCTGCACCTCTGTGTGAGAAACATCCTTTCGCTTCAAATTTATGATGAGAAAACAAGTCACATTAAAACACAGGTACATTTACTCAGTCCGCCAACACTCTGCATTAATTGAGTCGCAGTTGTAAATTCGGTCAGGATGGAAAGAGTACCTAGGTTTCCTCAAAGAGGGAGCTTGACGCTCTGGGTTTGCCAAAATATTTCAAGATACAAGCCTTCTTTAAGCAGAACATAAATACGTAAAATACAGCCGATAAATTTCTCCTTCTCATCTTTCTAGGAACTAACATTCAGTAATTGTATTTCTGCAGTCAAATGTGGGATATAAAATTACAATGAGTAAAAAATTACTTTGAATTAAAAACTAATTATTTTTTTTCCAAAAAGAAATCACTTTCAGAGCTCAGCACTTCTATTAAATGTGTGGGGCTGTTCCAGTTTCCTTGCGATGGCTTATCTGACACCTACAATTTCAGTGATTTTTCACGGGTGACTTTAGCATAGTGAATATTACCTGACTATAAGAGCTCAGATAAACCTGGGTTTAACATTTTGTAGGACGACATTTTCATTCAGGCTTGTATAAAGAATACCTGGTTTTCTTTGCAAGTGACTGTATTTTTGTAACTTTGCTTCTAAACAAAGTTTCTCATCAAAAGCCGGTAGTATGGGCAAAAGAAAAACCTCAAGCCCTCCCAAAACTAAAACCCCATAAACCAGAAAGGGGAGGGAGGGGGGAGGCAGTCAGTAACCTAAGTGTGATATCTACAAAGCATGCCAAGTCACAAAAAAAGGTTTACCATTCAAATGGCCAAGTTAAACAAGATACAAGCGAGCTGCTCTCCCCCCTTCCCTTGCTTTCTCCTCTCAGGGGGTCTCCAGCATGGTTTTACTTAGGGAATGGCATTGCCCTTAGGTGTGAGGAGTTTAAGGAGGCCTACCAATTGCCCTTCCCCAATACCCTTCATTTGTATAGTGGCTCTTTTGGGGCTTATCCACGGATATCGTATCTCTGACTTATCTTTCCCCACCTGCTTTTCTCCAGCTAGCCTCCCTTTCCCCACCAAATGCATTAGGTGATTTTGATCAGGTCAATGATACCTAATAGATTTTTTTTTCTTTTTTTTTTTTTCAGAAACCAGACAAGGAAATGGGATAAATTAATCAGTAGAATGAAATATAGGTCAGGACTGATGAGTTTGATGCAACTGATCCTTCCTCTGCCTAAAAGAACCGGGCAGCTGAACTTCAATTCCTCCTTCCCAAAGTAAAATAAGATATTCAAATTACAGTTTTTCAGAAAGTTAATTTACTGTCCTTTCAAGAGTGTGGTTTTTTTCCCCACAACCCTGTAGTATGTTTGTAAGAGACGGTGCTTTTCACAGAAAATAATTACAATCTTACTTTTCCTTGGAAAGATGCTTTTATTATTCTTAAATTGTAAGGGGATCATCTAATGTTAGCCATGCCTTTTTCCTTTCCTAGGTCCAAACCTGAGATGCAATCCTCGCCAAGAGCTGGGGGACAGTCAGACCAAAGTTGGCAAGAAACCAAAACAGGAAAGAGAAAAAAAAAAAAAGAGAGAAAAAGAAATAGAAAAGGAATGTAAACAGAAACCAGGGCAATTCAAAAAAGTGTATTTTCAAGAAATAGTAGAAATTTAGTCATTAGCAAGTTCTTAACACCCACCATTTCAGATAAACGCTAGTTTCATGCATTCAATATAAAAAACTCAATTGTCATTTTGTTTTAATGTATTTACCTGCCTTGTATCAGTATTCCCCTAAGATATAAGTTTCAAATTAAGTTATCAAAAGTGACAGACATATCAAAAATATCTCTTATATCTTCCCCCCAGAAAGGGTTGCTAAGTACACGACAAATTGGAAATGTAATGTGTAACTCCATATTTTATTTAGATGTAAAACAGCACTCATGAGTTTAAACAACTCATTTACATACATTCAAAGAATAGTTTTTCAGAGAAGCTATTTAAAACACTTTATTTTTAAACTGCAGAACTATATTTTGTACTGACTAAATCAGTAATACTTAAGAAATAAGGAATTTAAATAAACGCTGCATTGGAGGTATAGTTGAAATTCTCCTTGCAACATTACTTACAGCTTTTGTCTGTTCACTAAAAACGAAGATGTAATAATTGATGGGCAGACTCTTATCAATTAATTTAAATGCTATGTCTATGCAAGCATCTTTCAACTTCTCAGGCGAATAACATTATTAGCCCTTTCAGAAATCTTACAATTGGACTGCTTCTAGAATACTATTAATCCACTCAGAAATTGACATGATTCAAGAAAAATAAGACAGGGAAAATGAAAAAGATATTTGAACAAAGGCCACCAAGAATGATAACCTACTCCCCAAAGGTAATTACTGCAGCAATAATTACAGATGATGATTGATTTACTGCCTGGTTTTTGTTGAAAAATAGTAAATAAGACATTGCAAAGAAATCTCTATCATCTCTATGCTGAACATTAAGCGGTTTTCTTAAGTCAGTAGTTTATTGCCAGCAAATCCAAGCTGCTCTATCTGAATCGTACAATGTTGCTGTTTTCTCATTTTAGGGACTCTCAGGCTACTGGTACATAAGGAAGGCAAAGCCCATACCTCCACATAAAATGGAAGCTGTATCTTTTGTTTTAAATTAAGTGTGATGTTTACAGGAAGATATTTGAAACAAACCTCGTCTCTGTAGCGCATCTCACAAATAGCCACAAGTAAAACACGTCCAATGCCTAACAGGAGAACAATTTCCTCTATTTGCCAATTGATTCTGAACGTTTATTCCTTTGCACTTACATACTTGGAGGTCTAAGACTACCCTTCAGTTAAAGTTTCCCAGCATCTTTTTGCAAATATGTCTAATTGGTTGCTCTCCTACTGGCTCTAAAACTCTTATGCACACGTAAATAAATCCTCCCTGGGAAGCTCGGAATATAAGTGCGCGCCCAAGCAACAGAACTTTCATTGTGGTATCATTTTTAAAAGGTAAGGGAAGAGCGGCTCGTTTGTTCTTCACAAGATGCCAAACAAAAGCACTACTGAACCGCACAAACTTCGGTAAACTAGATACAGACGGCAGCAGCAGGTAAAGGAGTAAATTCAAGGCACCCTTTATTCCCTTTTAAAATATCTGGAGAGTTTAGAAAAAAAAAAAAAAAAGAATTAAAG